>NC_057802.1:574406975-574420098 GCF_018294505.1 Triticum aestivum
TGTTTCCTCCGTTTTGCGATACGCCACACCCCTCCCAATCAACAGGACCCCCGTTTCGACCGTAGGAGGTCCGTTTCCTCCGTTTTGTGGTACGCCACACTCCTCCCGATCAATAGGACCCCCGTTTCGACCGTAGGAGGTCCGTTTCCTCCGTTTTGCGGTACGCCACACCCCTCCCCATGAACACGACACATTCCGTTGCCTCCCCATGAACACGACGCATTCCGTTGCCTCCCCATGAACACGACGACGACGCTGTTTCTCCGTTCCGACCCAGCCATGTACACGAGCCCTCGCCGTACGTATGCGCGAGTAGGCGTTCAAGACCCTGCCCGTATGTATGTACGTGGCCGTATTTTCTTTCTTGCACCCTGGCCGCTGTACGTACGTGTACATGCTACGTGCGCGCCTCTACTACGACACGTACGCGCCTCTACTACGACACGTGCACGCCTCTATATCGACCAGTATATATGTACGTACACGTTCACGACCAGAATGACAACGCTACGTACGCTTCGACCAGGTGGGTCCCGACTGTTAGGCACTTCCTTGCCTGCGAAGATGTAGCTGGTGGGTCCCAGCAGTCAGGGGGCGAATCGTTTTGGTTTTTTTTGCCCGGACGCACTTCCATGCGTGCGAAGATGTAGCTGGTGGGTCCCAGCAGTCAGGGGGCGAATCGTTTTTTTTTGCCCGGACGCACTTCCTTGCATGCGGAGGTGTAGCTGGTGGGTCCCAGCAGTCAGGGGGGAAACTTTTTTTCGCGAAATACGGTGGCCCGTCCGGTGGGTCCCTGCGGTCAGGCGGAGGAATCATTATTTTCCGCGTAATAAGGAGGCACTTCCTTGCTGCCGCCGTGGACCCAGCTGTCAGCCTCTCCACGTATAGTCCACGTCCAATGGAAGTCGTTCCTTGACCACGTTGACCACGCCGCACCGAGAGCACCAGGGCGGTGGACGACGGCGAGGCCTAGGAAGGGGACGAGGCGGAGCCGGTGAAGACGCGGCAGTGGATGCCCATGCGGAGAGGAGTATGAGGGTTCACTCGTTTGGCTGCGGTGTGAGGCTGCCGTCGCCACAAGGCCTGGCCAGCGGTGGGAATAGTAGAGGGCGGTGTGGCCTCCGCGGCAGCACAGCCGGCAACGGGAGGCAGGAGCAGGCGGCACGACCGGCGCTACTTTGGGCGGCTGGAGCAAGAAGACCAGAGGTTGAAGAAGCACTACGGCCGTTGGATGGACATCGTACGGTCACTGGAGCTACAATCGTTCAGATTGACTAAGTTGACAAAGCCCTCCATCCCCGTCAACTTAGTAGGCCCACAAGTCAGCCTCCCACCAAGGTGGGTCCCATCTAGCAGGGGGAGTATTCATTTTTTTGTGCGTAATAAGGAGGCACTTCCGGTGGGTCCGAGCTGACAGCGGGGGAACGTTTTTTCGCGAAATACGGTGGCCCGACCGGTGGGTCCCAGCAGTCAGGGGGGAAACGTTTTTTTCGCGAAATAAGGTGGCCCGTCCGGTGGGTCCCCGCTGTCAGGTGTAGGAATAATTATTTTGCGCGTAATAAGGAGGCACTTCCTTGCGGCCGCTGTGGACCCAGCTGTCAGCCTCTCCATGTACAGTACTCTTCCGATGGAAGTCGGTCGTTGACCACGTTGACCACGCCGCGCCGAGAGCACCAGGGCGGTGGACGACGGCGAGGCCTAGCAAGGGGACGATGCGGAGCCAGGGAAGACGCGGCAGTGGAAGCCCGCGCGGAGAGGAGTACGAGGGTTCACTGGTTCGGCTGCGGTGTGAGGCTGCCGTCGCCGCAGAATAACAGGGGGTGTGGGTGAGTGGAGGGATGGCCTGGCCAGCGGTGGGAGTAGTATGGGGGCGGTGAGGCCTCCGCGGCAGCACAGCCGGCCACGGGAGGCAGGAGCAGGCGGCACGACCGGCGCTGCTTTGGGCGGCTGGACCAAGAAGCCCAGAGGTTGAAGAAGCACTACGGCCGTTGGATGGACATCGTACAGTCACTGAATGTAGAATCGTTTATATTGACTAAGTTGACAAAGCCCTTGGTACGCTCCAACTTAGTAGGCCCACAGGTCAGCCTCCGAAACGGTGCGCCCCAGATGCCAGGGGGAGGAATCATTTTTTGGGCGGCCGAAGCTAAGAATATCCGAGATTGAAGAAGAAGCACGACATCCGTTGGATAGACATCCAACGGCCACTGCTTCTAGAACCGTGTGTTGACTATAATAAGTTAACAAAGCCTTGCATACGCGTCAACTTATTTTTTTAGGGACGCGTCACTTAGTAGGCCCACAAGTGTGTGTGAGAGAACTTATAGCCCATTTGCGTTTTGTAAGAATGTACAACCCATTTTTGAATTCTAATGGAATTTACAACAGCCCATTTACAGTTTGTTAAAAGTACAGCCCATTTTCTAGCTAGGACAATGATTAATAATTTCAACCAACCGTTGAAGACAGAATTCAATAAAATTTCCCACATTTTGATGGGATCCGAAATATTTTTATCCCGAAATTTCTAGTCAGATTAAATATAAATTTGTATTACGTAAAAATCCAATGAAACATTGCGGGCGCAAAAATGAAAATTTAAGATTTTCAAAATCCGTAAATAATATTTTATAATCTAATTTCGTGTTTGGTGCATTTTTTTATAGTTACTGCCCAGTTTTTATAATTACATCCCATTTATTATTTTTTAAAGCCCATTTTCTTGTTAAGCCTAATGCATCCCTCCTAGGAAAGATTTGCAGCCCAGCGGGGCGGAGAATAACAAGTTGACCTTGCCTGGGTATTCCTCAAAAAGACGTATAGCTGGGCTAGCCATTTTCATCTTGAAAAAATTAGTATCTGGGCTGGATATCTGGCCTGGGCTAGATGGGCCACAGCCCGCCAGTTAATATCCTGCTCTCCTCTGAACAACAACGAAATCATCGCCAAGAAAAACTCTGCAGTGCTCACGCCTCAAAAACACAAATACTGCTCGAGCTGCTTGGTCCCAGCTGTCAGCCGCACCTTGTGCAATTCTCTCGTTTATATTGACTACATAGGTTGACAATGGTGTGGGACCGTGATGTCAGGAAACCAGGAGAAAGCAAAAAAAATATAGTTGTACATAATAAGGAGGCATTTGCATACGTACGGCTATGGCCCTAGTGGGTCCCTAGTGTCATCCAGTCAAAATAAAGTCATCTCCTGAATCCTCATGTTCGTTGACGATGTTAACAATGCTCGGCGCCACGGCGAGCGCAACAACTCGAAGGACAACGGAGAGGGCCTCGCGGGCCCTACGGATGGTCTAATACAGCGCCCGCTGCTCATTCAGGAAGCCAGGATCATCGGACACCTATGAGCACCTTCGAGAAACTGAGACGGCATGAAACGGTAAGGCCGCGCTTGGGAGCTCTGGTTTATTTCAAACATGTATTAACATACAAGTGTAATTTACTCGTCATCGGAAACAACGCGTAAAATACAGGCGTAATGAAACCGAGGGCCTGAGGTCTGTAAGTAAAACCGGTGGGTTACGCGTGTAATTTGAGAGACCAGTGTATATTTTACGAGCACTGCTATATGGACGACATTACCAGACGATACATGCACGACGTGCGTATCATGCCATCCATGGGCAAGGCTGAAACAACAGCTAACAGCTGGATTAGCAATCGTCCGAGTGTCGTTCAGCGTTTTTATTGTGTGTGAAGTACTTCCGATATTTTACTAGTCGAAATCGACCAACCAAGTGCCTTTGCCCGAGACCATATGCTTTAATTTACAAGCGTCAGTTTTACAAGCGGTTTTGGTTGGAAAACGACGATCCAATCACGGCCTAATATCATGAGTTGGTCGGAAGATCATATGGTTTCACGTCTAACCTACCCGACTTGTCGTATAGGCTATGAATGAAACATCAGACGTTGAACTTCTTAAGCACGGAAACAACAGAAGAGGATGATCTTCTTAACAAGCAAATCACTGGCATTAGATCGACATGCAAGACAATACGAAGCATTATTCTCAGGAGGCACGGTGAACAGCTCGTGAGGCCGCATGCCACAACATTCCAAGCTCAACTTTGCAATCAAACACAAGGCCTGGCATTAAATAGACAATATTCAGAACAAACTCTTAACATAAGAATATCTCAGCAGAGTAACTATTTACTTCTAAACTGAACACAGGAATAGGAAAAAACACTCGACGCTGCTCACAGCAAGGGCGTCCCACTCAAAAATATCAAATGCATGTCCTCTGGCTAACATCAATGAGCAATTTTTGACAAGGTTTTCCAATTCCAATATATTAAACTAACGCCTTCTTGCTAACATCAATGATTAAACTTTGACAAGCTTTTCCCATTCAAAATATGTAATGCCTATGATCGTGGAGTCCTGTCGTAGCTTCTTGTACTTGTTTGGGCACTTTTTGCCCAGGGCACTTCACGTGTTGTTAAATTGCCAATGGTCACTTCAGACTAGTCATGTCACCGGTGTCTAATAATACTCTGTAAAGCTTCTCGGTCATTCCTTCTGTAATGTAGTGCAAAGAGTGTCCGCTTCTTTCTGCAAAGTGGAACGACCAACTGGACCCAGTAATGCAGCAGTTTGCCTTGGACACATTGGCTCCTTTTGTGCAGTTCAACTAAAATCGAAGTCGGAATAAAACCGAGCTTTAATTTTGATATCCCTGTAAGCAACAATAGGTATAAGGGAAACAATTACTGAGAAATAATGGTTGATGACTTGTACTCCCAAAAGAAAAGCATCTACTGATCTACTTTATCTTAATGGGAAACAAAGCAGGAGAGTAGCAATTCTCCATCAGTGTGATTCATTCATATTGACTGAGACATTATCTTAACAATGCCTTGTTTCAACATGTATAAAGAACGACAAAGCAGAAAAGTACCATTCCTAAAACAATGCAACTGATTCATTTTAACAGAGACATTATCTTAACAATACCTTGGTTAAACATGTAGAAAGAACTACAAAGCAGGATAGTACCATTCGTAACAAGTGTTGCAGTCTTGAACTAAGATTCAGTAGTTAATTAATTCTGAGAGTGGCATTGCTTAATTTTACCAGCGGCATTAGATTAACGAAAAGCATAAACAGTTCCAGGGGAGAGTGGGCGCAACAACAGTATGTGCTTCCATCTACTTATAAATGGGGTGATGCAGAGTTTGTTGTAACAAAGCAACAAGCATCATGTCTGGGTTGGTCCCATTTTTGTTCACTACTTAATGGGAAAAGACAGCAATACAATAGCTTCAATTCAACATTTATTTAAAACAGTACCAATACAAGTAGCACAACATCTCAAAGCACACTGCACAATCATGTGGATGAAGGCCTGTACTGACCTTTCATGAGACGGACAAGATAAAATACGAATCTGCCAACACGAATAGGAAATCCAATCTCGTTTTGTGTAGTTGCACTGAAATCAAGCAAAGTGTTTCGCGTAGCGAAGCAAAATGTCCCAATAGCAACAAGTTGAATAGATATCCCTATTTAAACAGAGGCAAAAAAGGAATCAATTACTGGCTAATAAAGGAGGATGAAACATGCGGCCACAAAAATGGTAATCCCGCCAATCCCTAACAAGTGTTGCAGTTTTGAAATAAGATTCAGTAGTTAATTCTGAGAGTGGCATCAATTACTGGCTTATAAAGGGGGTGATGCTGAATTTTTTGTAACAAAGCAACAAGCATCATGTCTGGGTTGGTCCCATTTTTGTTCACTACTTAATGGGAAAAGACAGCAATACAATAGCTTCAATTCAACATTTATTTAAAACAGTACCAAAACAAGTAGCACAACATCTCAAAGCACACTGCACATCATGTGGTTGAGACCAAGATTTGAAACAACTCGCCACGAAGACTGGAAACAAATCTCGATCTCCTTTTGTGTAGTTCCACCAAAATTAAGCAAAGTCACCGGTGTGACATTCAAGTTGAACTGCACAAAACACTCTTAAAAATAAGTGTTTTGAGTAGCGAAGCAAAATGTCGCAATAACAACAAGTTGAATCGATAGCCCTGTTTTAACATAGGCAAAAAGGAAACAATTACTTGCTGATAAAGGAGGATGAAACAAACGGTGACAGAAAGAAGCATCTAACTTATCTTGGATGGAAAACAAAGTAGGACAGTAGCATTTCTAAAACGGTTGCATTGATTCATATTAACAGAGACATTCTCTTGAAACAACATTCGTTAAAAAATGTAATTTACTTTTAACAGTGGCATTGCTTCAATTTTCCGGCGGCATTCTTAGATTAACAACAGCAAAATAGCTGTATGGGACATGCCAGCACCATGTGCGTCCACACGTATAAATGGGTGATGCAGAGTATGTAGCCAAGCAGCATATATGCGCTGGTCCCATATTTGTTCTCTTTGAACCTTCTTCCTATGTGAGGGCAGCAAATCTAGTCCTGCACAAACTACCCGACCCCCCAGTTTCTTTCCCTTTTCTACAAAGAGATCGGTTCCTTACAGATGTGTGTACTGGGTTACCCCCTTTTTCCCTTTTCGACCTACAAAGCGGCTGGATAGCCAGTCTATACTACTTTCCGCCCCTCCTTTCCTCATTGAACCACGTCCTAGATTCTTGCTCCAGCCCACCGCACCCTTCTTTCCTATTTGAACCAAGACCTAGATTCGACTACAGATCGAAAAAGATCCACATGCAGCTAGAGCAACGACGGTTTCAAAGAAACTTATACCTTAGGGTCGTCAGGATGTGGCAAGGCGTGCGGCAGGAGGCCGGATCTGCCCACACTACGTACGACAGCGTGGAAGAAGGGGTCGGTGGCCCTCCCGCACAGGCGCTGGGTGAAAGAGAATAGCGCAGCCGGCAGTGGATTGCCTCCCTCGCCGAAGGCGATAGAGTGAACGCTGCACCTCCTCCCCTTCCCGGTGCGAAGGGATACGGGCGCCTCCTTCACCAGCTGTGAGGGGGGAGAGAGAGACAAGAGGCCAACGCAGTCTTGTTTAGATCTGGTGAAGAGAGGGTGAGAGACTGTGAATATAGAAAACCCTAGCAAATGAACGCTGAGCCTCCATCGTGTAACATATATGGAGAGGGTGAGAGAGCGAGACACGAGAAACTCTATCAAACAAGAGGCTATAATGGAGTAAAAAAATCTCTCCATAGCAGTGGTTTTAAATAGAATACGCGCGTTCCCGGAAAAAAGAAACGAAAACTGGCGGACAATTTTTTAAGGGTCTGTCTAGGACACATCTAGATGTGACATAGTTATGTCACATCTAAGTTGATGTCCACTCTGTTTGTGGTCTATTTTTTTTCCTATTTTTTTGTTTCTTGTTGCTACATTATATACTTGTGGGAGCTTAGATGTGATATCCTTAAATAACATCTAGATGTGAATTAGACAAACTGATTTTCTAACGTACCAACAAAGAAAACTCGATCAAAATCACGCCCCCGCTTCTAGGTCGCGAGAGTCGTCGCGCACACACACATAGACATAGACATGCAGATCCGTGTTTACGTAAAATTCCATTTCCATCTCCATCTCCAATCATATTTGTCCAACTGGCACATTATTTACGTTGTTAATTATATACGCAGCAATATTAACGTACATCATCTCTTGTTTGCGCACGTCCGGACCGCTGCCACGGCCGGTCCTGACCAACCCGAACCCTCTTCATCACCCGCGCGTGCTTCCCGCCCGGAACGGTCAGTGCCGCATTCATGCCCGGCTAGAGCGGACGCGACCTCTCACTGGCACTGGCATTGAAGTGGCGCGCCGGCCGAGAGAGCGTCGCCCGCGCCGCTTCCGAGTGCACGCGGCTGCTCCGTGTTCAAAGGTCGCAATAGCCGGCTACAACATGCATGTAAAAAGTTCTTGGGAGTCCGTGCTACAGCTAGCTGTCCTCCCCCAACTCGTCAATCTCTTCCAGTAGTGCTAGTACTCCATGGCGCGATCCATCGACAAGCAGGGGGGAAAGTTATCGTATACTCGGTTTGCGGTGAGTGGCATGCCGAGCGACCGTGTGGGGTCGAGCCGTGGAGGAGGGTGAGACACGAACACGACAGACGTGATTTAAACGTTGGTTTTGCTCGATGGCGCGATCCAACGAAACGAAACGTTGGTTTCTCTCTGTTTCCATTTTTTCTCCAGAAAAACGGAAACTTTTCAGTCCATTTTCATTCCTATTCCAAGGTTGCCTCGTTACAACATTCCATCAAATACAAAGGAAAACTAACACGCATGCTGATGCATCTCAATGATTCACAGATCATAGCCAATATTTACTTCACAACTAAAGAAAAAAGTTGTGAGAGCGTGTACAAAAGAAAAACTAGTGATGGGGTCACTACGACTTAAACCCTAAACCCTAAACATGATTTAATTTCCTGGCCAGGTAGAACCTGTCGAAGGAAAGACGGCTGGCACCCTCGGATCATACGATGCTTTTGTGCAGTTGCACTAAAATCGACTTGAGCATCCATGATGGCAAAGATATTGAAGAAGTGTGATTAGAATAATAGTACTGGCACTAGTTCATGAGACATAAACTCATCACAAGTAGAAGCCGGTAGAAGTAGAGAAAGATCGACATGGAGATGGAGCTACGGCAGTGGAGCAAGCCGGCTCCAAAAGGAAGATGGACTACCTGGGACGTCGGGCTGTCGCTAGAAGGGTGGTTGGGGCGCGGCATCGGCCCATACCGCGGTGACCCCCGATTGGGACGCACCGACTGTGCGTTTTCTCCCTCGCCGATGTCGACCGCGTCTACGGAGAACATTGTGTCTTTCCACCAGCTGCGGGATCAGGCCCGTCGTTCTATGCTTGTGAAGAGAGCAACCTAAGCAAGTAGGCTTGTAGCTTAGGCTCCTGCTAGTGTATATATAGTGGTTCTCTTTTTCTCTCCATATCAACCATTTTATATTGCGTACGTGTCATTCAAGAGTGAAATGATGGTTGCTTCTTCCGACTAACTTACTGTGTGATTTGACTGCTCCTTAGTGGCCCCTACACGTACTCCCCCTACGTGTATGCAACAGTCACACGTACACATGGACGCAAAAACGCGCGCGACGCCCTAATGCATGCATGTTCGAGCACACGACGGAACACACACGGTCACGCTCAAGTGCTCAACCTACACGTGCATGCACACACATACTCAGTCAGGGTGAGCTAGTGACCGTATAAACACCGGAATATATATATATATATATATATATATATATATATATATATATATATATTGAGCGCAATGAGCGTATTATGAAGTCCACTGACCGTAATTTTTATAAATATACAGTGACAGACAGTGTATTTATCTCGTTTGAAATTAAGCCATATTAACCGGAGAGGAGGCAGTATGGACTAGCATTACTTTGCTGTGTCCCGTCAACTTGCCGAACGAGGAGAAGGTTGCAGGACGGGAGAAGCTTGCGCGCGGTGGCTCGCAGGACAAGGAGAAACTTTTGACTAATGCAAGCTCTCCCTCGCTCAGGCGGTGGACGTGCAACAGTTAATTCAGTGTCAGATTGCCAGAAGCATACACTATACTACTAGTGCTATTATTGTTCGACTTCCCGAATAGGCGAACAGCCAAGCGCAAAGTTTACTAGTACTACTACTATAGTCTATAAAGGTACGTACTATACTAGTACTAGGAACCAGATGGAGGAGCGTCTGCACTCTTATTTTAATTTTAAAATGTGATAAAGCAATCTTCAACACATTTGGTTCTCTTCGAGGGTTCTCGCATGTGATAATGGAAGTTGATTGCATGGAACACTCGCCAGAATTCTCGCTTAATTCTGGCTCATATCCTGTTACAAATAGTAGCGCTCGGTAATATTTCCTCTTTTTTTGTTATTCAGCATGTAAACAGGTCAGCAAACCTTGCGGCGCATCTTCGTGCGAACCGTGTTTGCTGCACTTTGAATGTGGCCGAGAGCTGGCTTGATGAAACACCTCGCTTCCTACTTCTTTTTTTGCGGGGTACCTCGCTTCCTAGTGGCCAGTGTCTTGGCTGATCGTCCTAAGAATGCTTATATGTGAATAAAGCTCTCTCATTTACCCGCAAAAAATATTAAGCCATATTAACCGGAAAGGAGGGAGTATGGACTAGCACTACTTTTTGGTGTGTCCCATCAACTCGCAGAACGAGGAGAAGCTTGCAGGACAAGGTGTAGCTCGCTTACGCCTTTTGACAAATGCAACCTACCCTCAGTGGACATGCATCAGTCCATTCGGTGTCAGATTGTCAGAGGCATACACTGTAGTACCCAACATGCGGAGTACCATCATTGTTCGACTTCACGAAGAGGCGAAGATCCAAGTGCAGTAGTACGAGTACTACTACTACTAGAACCGCATGGTGGAGCGTCTGTACTCTTATTTTTTTATCTCTGATAAAGTACACGTTTATTCCGGAGAAGGGCGGAAAACGGCAACCCAACATGTAATGAATGATATCGATCAACCAACCATGCTTGAATATATCTTGGCCTCCGTGCGAGCCCGTCTGTGTGTTCTCGCTCCTCGTCTCTCTCAAGGAACGACGGGTTGGCTATTTGCCGTCAATTGAGATCGGTTTGCTCACACTCCTGTCCCACATGTCAGTGATATGCCAAGAGGAGGTACGTTGACCGACTGGCCATACGCGTACTTGGTTTTGCACCTTCATACTACTCCTTCCTCCGTCACAGTTTACAGGGCGCGCTTCATTATGATGCATTTCTCTCAATGTATTTCCACCACCAGAGAGACTTTAGACGCGTTTGGTTTAATGCTCAATTAATTAGGGCGTGGTAACCGCAATCAAGTCCACAATTTTCTCTCCATGTACTGTACTGCTACGGAGTGGAGTAAGTGCATGCATGTGTGTACCCGGGGTGGAAGCACTGCATGCATATGTGTACGCATTATTCCCTCTAGTAATAGACGCCGTGCTATAACTACCAATGCTATTTTTCAGGCCGATCGCTAGTCGCCTTGGTCCCACAGATTTTTTTTCTTTTTTCTGAAGCGCGCTGTATAAACAGTGACGGATGGAGTAGTATGAGCGGATTCAAAGAAGAGCGTATTGATGGTTGCTTCTTCAGAGCAACTTACAGTGGGAAAGGTGGGGCTTATGATTTGACTGCTCATTACTAACTATTAATGCGGCGCAACGACCGGGCTGAGTCTCCCATGCGGTTGTGCACTACCCCCTCGGTTCTTAAATATACTCTGGAGTATTTGTCTTTCTAGAGATTTCAACGAGTGACTACTCAAATATTTGTCTTTTGAGAGATTTCAAATGGACTGGCACATACGGATGTATATAGACATATTTTAGAGTGTAGATTTACTCATTTTGCTCCGTATGTAGTCACTTGTTGAAATCTCTAGAAAGACGAATAGAATATTTAGGAACGGAGGGAGTACACATACGAAGCAAAATGAGTGAATCTACACTCTAAAATATGCCCGTTTGAAATTTGTAAATAGACAAATATTTAGGAACGAAGGAGTATAATTTTGTGCATGGCACATGTACCCGGATGATGAAGAGGCTTCTGGCAATGCTATCAAGCTTCCATCATTTGTTTACATAATTGACGTACTATACAAATAATTTTCCAGCGACATGAAATTGTACAATGGTGTGAGCTTTCAGCTTTTGTTTCGCGTGTCATGCCATCGATGCTCTTTCGGAAACAATAAAAAAGTAACTTCCTTGCTAATGCATGTCAATTATTAGCAGATCAGAGCTAATAATTACATCACAACTGAAGACATAGTTGTGAGAAGGTGTTAAATTAAAATTGATCCATGCTTTCATTGGCAGCAACGTCCCCCCAGCTCTGTCTAAATCAACAAGGCATGTTGGGAAAAAAAGTAGCTGTCTGGAGCATGGAACATTCTGATCATTTTGTGCAGTTCCCCTAAAATAGAGCTGAGCGTCCCTGTTCCAAAGATATTAAGTGTGATTACGATAATAGAGGACTGCTGATGAAACAATAAACACACAAATAGAAGCCGGTCACCTTTGCAGTCTCTCTTCAGACTAACTAGTTGGAGAAGATTAGGCTCGGAGTTGGATGAGGAGGATAGAGCAAAACCAATCTCCCTTTGTGCAGTCGCACTGAAATGTAGAGACATTGCCCGTGTGACATTTTAGTACAACTGCACAAAACACTCTTAAGAAAAAAGTGATTTGTGCAGTTCACCAAAAGGTCGCAATAGCAACGAGTAGAAAGGAAACAATTACTGGCCAATAACAGTTGATGACACATGCGACGACAAAAAAGAAGCATATTCCTTGTCATAAGGGAAGATAACAACACGGTTGTGTTTGTCTACAACGGAGTGAGGACGAGAATGCAATATGGAAAGTACGCCGGACGAGCTACATTTTGGGCAAAGAACTATGGAAGATCCACATGCAGCGATGTGGGAAGACGGGCAGTGGAGCAAGGCCGGAGGGGATACCTGGAGGTCGTCGGGATGTAACTAGGTGAGCGGCGGCGGGCGGAACCTACGAGCAGGTGGCGTAGGCCCTGCCGCGCCGGAGCTTGGTCAGAGAGAACGGCGTGTACCGTAGATCGGGACGTGCTGCCTCGGCGCCGTCAAACGGAGAAACGATGCACTTCCTCCCTTTCCCCCGGCGGACAGGATGCGGCCGGATCAGTGACCAACGGTGAGAGAGAGAGAGGCCACCGCAGCCTTGTGTGAGATACTCTGAAGAGCGACAAACCAGGCAGGTAGGCTCCATTGTATATAGTGAGCGGACTACCTTTTTCTCCATAATTTTTTTTATATTCTGTGTACGTGCCATTGAGCGCTATAACTTTATTTAAAAATAACGCGGCAACGCGTCAAGTCAAACTTTGTTTCGTGCACGCGTGGTACATGACCTCCCTAGGTAAACAACCGCTACAGGCGTTCAAATTAGCACGTGGGCTGCCATTTCGTAAAGAAATGAGCACCACCATGTTCCCTTTCGGGTGTGGCTGGGCACAAAGCGTGAGTACGTGCACGGTGCACCTATTCTCTTCTTGTATACGTACACCACCTACATGGGGTTGTGTGAGAGAGATACAAACCTAGAGAGATATAGTGTGTGGGT
>NC_057802.1:575135614-575137005 GCF_018294505.1 Triticum aestivum
CCCACACATCGGTGCACTCGTGGCTGAGAGTGGCGAGCCGAGTAGGCGACCATGATGGAGGACGGCGGCGCCGGTGTGGCTAGTGCCGCCTATCCTTCCTACTCTAACGCGGCGGCACTGCTGGCATGGGGCTCCCCATCCACCTCCCCGTCTCTGCCGGTGCTCATGCTTTCCCCTCCCCTGTGCTCCACAGGCGAGCCCAAGGCAGCAGTCCAAGATGCTGCAATCGCGGGAGCCACATGCTGGAACCGGCGGGGGAAAGGATGGGCCCGACGTCGTGGGACGCTACAATGGTGCCTCGGCGAGCTAGAAATCGCGGACCACATACACAATGAACTGGCATGGTGTGCGGAAACCGGCCATAGAGAAGCTACAACCGCCGGTGCGGTGTGCTGCAACTTGCGACGAGAAGTGCTACCATGGGCATGCGGCAAGCGAGCTCGATCCCACGATGCGAACCGGCCTTCTCCCTCGGGTTGCAACGGAGGTCAGCGAGCAATGTGCTACAACTGGCCATCCAATTTTCTGGAACCAGCAATTTTTTTCCTCAAACCAAATTCTCTTCATTAGCAGCGGGAGCGAGACACGTTGATTTTTTGCTGCATTTTGTGTTTTTGCTAGAATAAGCAATTGATTTTGCTGGAACCAACAATTGTTTTTGTTGGAACCGTTCGAAGTAGGGCTGGAACCGCTGATGCTCGGTGCTGGAATGGGCACGGCGGCGAGATGCCATCGGTTAGGGAAGCTGCAAACCGCGGTGACCAGAGAGCCGCCGTGGTGCAAACAATGGCCGGGGTGCTTTGAAACTCCAGAACCTGCTGCGACCGGCGGCAGGACGAGCAGCTGCGGCAGCATCAGGGATGGGCAGCCACGGCCGACAGAAAGAGCAGTGAGCTGTTACCTACGGCGATGGTGGTGGCTGGCAAGGACGGTAGGCGAGCGGAGAAGCTCGCAGATCGGGGGCGCTGATGTTTCTCCCCCTCACCCTCTCTGATATTTTTCAGGGAGAGTGTTGTGTGCGTGAGGTGGAAGCAGGGATCCACGCATCGGACAACCTATATAGTTTAGATCGGGTGGTGCGCGTGCCGGTCGGCCGGCGCCTAGCGCTGCCCTTGGTAGTAGGGGTGGGCCAAACTACCCAACAACCAAAACTAAGATTACGTGTTTTCTTTAGTAAAAGCTTTTTTTCAAGTCTCATAGTATTTGCTACAATTTTGCATATAAGTCTCCCTTCTCGCGTTTTAACAAACTGTTTGCTAATTTCAATCCAACTGTTGAAAATCATAATCAAATCACCACGGAAGGCAATTAACTCTATCGGCCCATGATGTGCACTCATAAAAAGATTCCAAAACAACGAAAGGCATGCCCATGCTTGAGTGCTCACGTCG
>NC_057802.1:575137015-575140694 GCF_018294505.1 Triticum aestivum
GGGGGGGGGCTATAGAGGACGCTAGTGGGGTACCACACTGCTCAACACCATTGTCTTCTGCCAGGTACCACATCCTAAACACAACTCTAAACTTCTATTGACACATTCACCTTGTGACGATTCAGGTCTTCAACAAGGTGAACAACCCGAAGATGGAGAAGATCAACGTCTTCAGCGGCATGTTTAATAGTTGGATCTTCTCCGCGGTGGTCGTCACCACTCATGTCACACCCACGATGCGGCTATATCTCCCACGTGTCGAGGCACGACTTAGAGGCATAACCGCATTGTGGTTTTGTCGCAAGAAGGGTCATCTTCACACAATCCCATGTAATGAACAAGAATGGGAAAAAGAGTTGGCTTACAATCGCCACTTCACACAATACATGAATAAATCATACATCAATCAGAGTACACACATAGGTCCGACTACGGAACCAAAAGAAAAGAAGACAACCCAGCTGCTAGATCCCTGATCGTCCCAACTGGGCTCCACTACTGATCAACATGATAAGAAACAACACAACGAACAAGATCTTCATCCAGCTCCCACTTGAGCTCGGTTGCGTCACCTGCACTGGTGTCCTCGACACCTGCAACTGTTTTGGTAGAATCTGTGAGACACGAGGACTCAGCAATCTCACACCCGCGAGATCAAGACTATTTAAGCTTAAGGGTAGGAAAGGGGTAAAGTGGTGAGGTTGCAGCAGTGACTAAGCAAGTATGGTGGCTAACTTACGCAAACAAGAGCAAGAAGAGAAGCAAAGGAACGGACGTGAACTAGCAATGATCAAGAAGTGATCCTGAACTCCTACTTACGTCAAACATAACACAAGAACCGTGGTCACTTCCCGGATTCCGCCGAGAAGAGACCATCACAGCTACACACACGGTTGATGTGTTTTAGTTAAGTCAAGTGTCAAGTTCTCTACAACCGGATATTAACAAATTCCCATCTGCCACATAACCGCGGGCACGGCTCTCGAAAGTTTATACCCTGCAGGGGTGTCCCAACTTAGCCCATTATAAGCTCTCACGGTCAACGAAGGATAAACCTTCTCCCGGGAAGACCAGATCAGTTTCGGAATCCCAGTTTACAAGACATTTTGACAATGGTAAAACAAGACCAGCAAAGCCGCCCGATGTGCCGACAAATCCTGATAGGAGCTGCACATATTTCATTCTCAGGGCACACCGGATGAGCAAGACGTCGGGTTGGCACAGACCCTGGTTGCCCAGGGGGCGCTGGACATCGCTCGGTTTGGACCAGCACTCGAAGGAGCACTGGCCCGGGGGGGTAAATAAAGATGACCCTTGAGTCTGCAGAACCCAAGGGAAAAAGGCTTAGGTAGGCAAATGGTAAAACCAAGGTTGGGCCTTGCTGGAGGAGTTTTATTCAAAGCGAACTGTCAAGGGGGTCCCATAAATCACCCAACCGCGTAAGGAACGCAAAAATCAAGGAACATAACACCGGTATGACGGAAACTAGGGCGGCAGGAGTGGAACAAAACACCAGGCATAGGGCCGAGCCTTCCATCCTTTACCAAATATATAGATGCATTAATTAAGATAAGAGATATTGTGATATCCCAACATAAACATAATCCAACATGGAGCAATCTTCAACTTCACTTGCAACTAGCAATGCTATAAAAGGGGCTGGGCAAAAGCGGTAACATAGCCAAACAACGGTTTGCTAGGAAGGGATTAGAGGCTTGACATGGCAATAGGGAGGCATGATATGGCAAGTGCTAGGTAACGCATCATAGCAATAGAGCGAACAACTAGCAAGCAAAGATAGAAGTGATTTCGAGGGTATGGTCATCTTGCCTGCAAGGTTCTCAGAGTTGTCGAAAGCTTGATCCCCGTAAGCGGACTCAACAAGTTCCTCGTACACGAACTCGTCTCCCGGCTCTACCCAAAACAAGAACACAAGCAACGGAACCACAATAAATCACGGGAAATGCACAAGCAACATGATGCAATACATGAATGATATGCAAGATATGATATGCGATGCATATGCGTGCTCCGGAAGAAAAATGATGAACAAGGCAGTAACTTGGCAAACCAAGCATGCCACTGGAAATATGAGATGATTTCGGTTGAAATCAATATAAAGATCACCGGAAACGGATGCACGGTTTGCAAATGGCAAGCAAAACAAGAATGACATGAATCTGTGATTAACAGCGTGATAGCATTTAGAATGCAACAAGTAAAAATGCTACAGCACTCCAACGTAGCAGAAAAGCATATGGTAGTAATCTACAGGAGATGCTTGACAAAAGATGAACACTGGGCTACGGCTAGATCATAACATAATACGTTCAAACAAGCATGGCAAAAGTGCAAAAGATAAGAGGTTCACAGACTTGGTGAAATTACTGGACATGACTGAAACAGCATCAGGTAGCAATGTTCAGAGCATGAAATCAACATGCTACAGGAACTTAACGTAGCAAAACAAGGCATGCCCTGAATCTAATGAATGCATAGAACAAAAGACCCTTACTGACCATGAGCCAGAAAGGACCAGAAGATATGATGCCACCCATGTAAACATAGCAAGTTTCGTTAACAGGTTTCAGATTTAGCAGAAAACAGAGCATGGCAGAAACAGTAATATGAAGGCATCTTTGTGAGCTTGATGCACTCACCACATAGCAGAGCATGACAAAAAAAGCATACCTAAAGCAAGATGGCATGTTTATGAAGCTATCCATGGCAAGAGCAAGTACATAGCATGTATTAAACAACTACAACAAGCTTGGCAAAATTGAATATCATGTTAAGAATCTGCCAGAAATATTTTATAACAAAAGTAGAGCAAGGTTGAGTCATGCTAGGGCACTCTATAATTTCAAACAAAGGCATGAATGGATCAATTACAACAATATATACAAAACATCCTTACTGAACATCACCAAAATAAGCATGGATCTCTCTGTAGCAACATGGATACATGGCAACAAAATAACAGCAGTCACAGACTTTTAAAATCACTAAGTCCCTGAAATCAGAAACATTATGAAGCCTAGTTTGCATGCTTGTGCTAGTCACCACATAGATCACAAAAATACATTGCATACACCTCTGTAAAGATGGCATGGCATACAACAAAAAATATGTAGAGGTCATGCCCATAAGATGCACAGATTAAATGCAACAAAAATAACAAATCCTCAAGTTCTGATAAGTAACAGCAGTTAACAGCAACTAGCACTATTGCATCAGAGATTTGGGCATCAAGATGGACTCAAATGAACATGGTGCAATGGAACAAAATGAAGAGCATCACGAGGCGAACATTTTGATATATTACACGTACAAAACGGAGCTATATGCAGAGAGTTATGCCATGAGAAAGTATGTAACAGAATGTAAAAATTCGGGGACTTAGAGAAATTCGAGGGGGTCTCGGGGTCAACCTTACTGCCCAGATCGGCTCGAGCCGGAGGGAGCTCGGGGCTGCCGGAGCGCTCGCCGGCGAAGGGGAAGGAGGAGGGCGCGGCGGCCGGCGCACTGCAGAGAGAGAGAGGGATCTGAGAGAGAGAGGCAAGAGGGAGAGGGAGAGGGAGAGGAAGGAGGAGAAGGGGCGCGGCGGCGCCCTGCTCACCGGCGGCAGGGCCCGGCGAGGCGGCGCAGAGGACTGGAGGCGGCGACGAGGGCCGCCGCA
>NC_057802.1:575141388-575144219 GCF_018294505.1 Triticum aestivum
GGGCGCAGGAGCGGGGCGCCTCGGGGCGGCGGCGGCGGCTCAGGCCCGCGCGGTCCCCGGATGGGCTCCGCGGGCCGCGGCGGCGGGGAGGAGAGAGAGAGGAGGCGCGGGTGACGTGGCAGCGGCGGATTGGTCGGAGGGCGGCGGCGGACATGTCCGGCGGCGTGGGAGGTTTTGTCCGGCGCGCGGAGGATGAAGAGGCTAGGGTTGCACCGTGAATTTCGTGGAGGCTCACATATTTATAGGTAGAGGGAGTTAGGAGAGTCCAAACGGGGTGCGGTTTTCGCCCACACGATCGTGATCGAACGACAGAGAGCATGGAGGTAAGTTTGCTGGGTTTTGGGCTGGTTAGAGAGGGGTTTTGCTGCAACACACAAAAGGACTTTGCGGTTACCCGGTTAACCGATGGAGCACCAAACGACCTCCAAATGGCACGAAACTTGACAGGTGGTCTACCGGTGGTATACCAAGGCCACTTGGCAAGCCTCGGTCCATTCCGAGAACGTTCAACACCCGCTCATGAAAAGAAACAAGAGGGGTGCGCCGGAGGAGGTGGGAGTGCCGGATTGCAAAACGGACAACGGGGAAAATGCTCGGATGCATGAGACGAACACGTATGCAAATGCAATGCACATGATGACATGATATGAGATGCATGACATGAACAAAATGCAAAACGAAAAACAAAACCCGACCATGGAGGGAAAATCATAACACATAGCCGAAAATGGCAAGAGTCGGAGTTACAAATATGGAAAGTTACATCCAGGGTGTTACAACACTCCACCACTACGAGAGGATCTCGTCCCGAGATCTAGGATGGCACCGGAGAGAAGCAGAAGAGGAAGAGAAGAACAAAGTTGCTTCTTGACAAACGAGTGAAACCATTGAACCTTGAGAGGTCGCAAAGCTTGAAGAAATGTCACGACGGAGGTGAACAAAATTTAAAACACTCCGTTATCAAAGAGGAACAAGGAACATTGCGAGAACCCTAGTAGGTTGAAGGACATGAAACAAGATCTTAACGGATCAAAATTAATATGAAACACACCGGTAGAAAAGAGAAACAAGGAAGACCATGTGAACTTTGGAGTTAAGTGACACGATAGATATTTAAACCACTCCGGTTAAAACAAGACAGGGAAGGAATAAGAATGATAAAATTTGGGCAGCACTCCAACTGAAAATGGAAGGAATTGAACATGATCTTGACAAGATGAGAGGATACTCGATGAAATTAACAACACACTGCCTCCGGAAGAAATAAATAATAGAAGATAGATCCTTGGAATAAAGAATGTAGAAGAAAATGACAACTTCTGCCACAAATGAGCTTGGAAAGCATCCTTCCAAGAAGGTTATAACGGAGTTGTTGGGAAATCAACAACGAAAAGAACAAGCTTGTTGTGGGCTTATGGAACACATCTCAAAAACTTGAGGTGAAATTCTGCCACTAACGGAAAAACAATAGATTGGATTGATATGAACAAGGAGACGAGAAACTTATTTCGCCGGGAGGATAATTGGAGAACTTGGGTCATTGATAAGCACCATAATAGCAACATTCCTTAGGGAAGGCTTTAGGTGAAATATAACCCAATACAACTCCAACAAAAAGATTGATTGGACGAAAAGATCTCTTGAACGAAGAGAAAATGATGGATTTAATTATCTCATTACTGACAACTTGTGAATCATGAAACATGAAGGAAATTGTCAAAATGACATAACACCACCTCAAAAGATAAGAGAGAAAGAATTGCACTTGGAATGCAAGATAAAGAATGCTGGAACTTCTCAAAACAAACATGTGTTGAGCACCATGTTTATTTTAGAGTATAGCTTGACGGATCTTAACTTCAAGAGAAATCTTGAAGAACAATTGAAGAATAAAAAGAATCTTTGATGAAACACCATGTAGAGCCTCCATGAAGAACTCCAGTAATAAAAGGATGATAAAAAGAAAGAGAAATTGACAACACAAGGTGAAGCCTTGCAATGATTAGATGAAGGTTTGAAATGATATTATTGAAATAACTTGGAGCTCCGGAAAGAAAAGATGAACAACTTGGAGCCGAAAATTTGATATCATGAACGAACTCCAAAAGAAGGGATTAAACACTTGGATGAAACAAGAACAAGAATTATGTTATGCGTATCCTTCACCAATTTAGATTGATGACAAGCAACGGATTTGGCATACTACTTATTCCCGTAGAAAGGATTAAGATAGATATAGAGCAAACTTGGGAAGGTCTTCATCGAACCACCGGTAGGATTGAAACAACGAATAAATCTATATGACAACGAAAGAAGAGAACTCTTGAACGAACCACCGTAAGAATTGGAAATGAAAGTAGCAAAGGCACAATTCACCGGGAAGAATTAGAAAAATGAATAAAGATACTTGACAGAATATAAATATATGAGAACGAAGAGATCACGAACTGACTAGGGAATACTTGAGCGGTGCACCGTAAGATTTGGAGAACGAGATCCGAAAGCTGAGAATGAATAATTATGACATGATGGCCTTTGGATGATCAAGAAACGAAAACAACTCATGAAAATGCTCCGTATGGGTATGAAAAGAATTCTCACAATCGAAAACAATTATGAGAGGATGCCATAAGCTAGAACTATGAATCTTCAAGAGATCGGTCCAAGATTTAGGAGAAATTCTTCTTCGGTCTTCAAATGTTGAGAATGACGATGAGAAACACCACCATGAATTGTTGAGATACTCCAGGATGAAAACTAGAAAGATTGAACCAACAATGAAAAGAATTTGAATGATCTTGGAGAAAGACATATGACTGATGACAATTCAT
>NC_057802.1:575184737-575376883 GCF_018294505.1 Triticum aestivum
GGTCCCCGGATGGGCTCTGCGGGCCGCGGCGGCGGGGAGGAGAGAGAGAGGAGGCGCGGGTGACGTGGCGGCGGCGGATTGGTCGGAGGGCGGCGGCGGACATGTCCGGCGGCGCGGGAGGTTTTGTCCGGCGCGCGGAGGATGAAGAGGCTAGGGTTGCACCGTGAATTTCGGGGAGGCTCACATATTTATAGGTAGAGGGAGCTAGGAGAGTCCAAACGGGGTGCGGTTTTCGCCCACACGATCGTGATCGAACGACAGAGAGCATGGAGGTAAGTTTGCTGGGTTTTGGGCTGGTTAGAGAGGGGTTTTGCTGCAACACACAAAAGGACTTTGCGGTTAACCGATGGAGCACCAAACGACCTCCAAATGGCACGAAACTTGACAGGTGGTCTACCGGTGGTATACCAAGGCCACTTGGCAAGCCTCGGTCCATTCCGAGAACGTTCAACACCCGCTCATGAAAAGAAACAAGAGGGGTGCGCCGGAGGAGGTGGGAGTGCCGGATTGCAAAACGGACAACGGGGAAAATGCTCGGATGCGTGAGACGAACACGTATGCAAATGCAATGCACATGATGACATGATATGAGATGCATGACATGAACAAAATGCAAAACGAAAAACAAAACCCGACCATGGAGGGAAAATCATAACACATAGCCGAAAATGGCAAGAGTCGGAGTTATAAATATGGAAAGTTACATCCAGGGTGTTACAACACTCCACCACTACGAGAGGATCTCGTCCCGAGATCTAGGATGGCACCGGAGAGAAGCAGAAGAGGAAGAGAAGAACAAAGTTGCTTCTTGACAAACGAGTGAAACCATTGAACCTTGAGAGGTCGCAAAGCTTGAAGAAATGTCACGACGGAGGTGAACAAAATTTAAAACACTCCGTTATCAAAGAGGAACAAGGAACATTGCGAGAACCCTAGTAGGTTGAAGGACATGAAACAAGATCTTAACGGATCAAAATTAATATGAAACACACCGGTAGAAAAGAGAAACAAGGAAGACCATGTGAACTTTGGAGTTAAGTGACACGATAGATATTTAAACCACTCCGGTTAAAACAAGACAGGGAAGGAATAAGAATGATAAAATTTGGGCAGCACTCCAACTGAAAATGGAAGGAATTGAACATGATCTTGACAAGATGAGAGGATACTCGATGAAATTAACAACACACTGCCTCCGGAAGAAATAAATAATAGAAGATAGATCCTTGGAATAAAGAATGTAGAAGAAAATGACAACTTCTGCCACAAATGAGCTTGGAAAGCATCCTTCCAAGAAGGTTATAACGGAGTTGTTGGGAAATCAACAACGAAAAGAACAAGCTTGTTGTGGGCTTATGGAACACATCTCAAAAACTTGAGGTGAAATTCTGCCACTAACGGAAAAACAATAGATTGGATTGATATGAACAAGGAGACGAGAAACTTATTTCGCCGGGAGGATAATTGGAGAACTTGGGTCATTGATAAGCACCATAATAGCAACATTCCTTAGGGAAGGCTTTAGGTGAAATATAACCCAATACAACTCCAACAAAAAGATTGATTGGACGAAAAGATCTCTTGAACGAAGAGAAAATGATGGATTTAATTATCTCATTACTGACAACTTGTGAATCATGAAACATGAAGGAAATTGTCAAAATGACATAACACCACCTCAAAAGATAAGAGAGAAAGAATTGCACTTGGAATGCAAGATAAAGAATGCTGGAACTTCTCAAAACAAACATGTGTTGAGCACCATGTTTATTTTAGAGTATAGCTTGACGGATCTTAACTTCAAGAGAAATCTTGAAGAACAATTGAAGAATAAAAAGAATCTTTGATGAAACACCATGTAGAGCCTCCATGAAGAACTCCAGTAATAAAAGGATGATAAAAAGAAAGAGAAATTGACAACACAAGGTGAAGCCTTGCAATGATTAGATGAAGGTTTGAAATGATATTATTGAAATAACTTGGAGCTCCGGAAAGAAAAGATGAACAACTTGGAGCCGAAAATTTGATATCATGAACGAACTCCAAAAGAAGGGATTAAACACTTGGATGAAACAAGAACAAGAATTATGTTATGCGTATCCTTCACCAATTTAGATTGATGACAAGCAACGGATTTGGCATACTACTTATTCCCGTAGAAAGGATTAAGATAGATATAGAGCAAACTTGGGAAGGTCTTCATCGAACCACCGGTAGGATTGAAACAACGAATAAATCTATATGACAACGAAAGAAGAGAACTCTTGAATGAACCACCGTAAGAATTGGAAATGAAAGTAGCAAAGGCACAATTCACCGGGAAGAATTAGAAAAATGAATAAAGATACTTGACAGAATATAAATATATGAGAACGAAGAGATCACGAACTGACTAGGGAATACTTGAGCGGTGCACCGTAAGATTTGGAGAACGAGATCCGAAAGCTGAGAATGAATAATTATGACATGATGGCCTTTGGATGATCAAGAAACGAAAACAACTCATGAAAATGCTCCGTATGGGTATGAAAAGAATTCTCACAATCGAAAACAATTATGAGAGGATGCCATAAGCTAGAACTATGAATCTTCAAGAGATCGGTCCAAGATTTAGGAGAAATTCTTCTTCGGTCTTCAAATGTTGAGAATGACGATGAGAAACACCACCATGAATTGTTGAGATACTCCAGGATGAAAACTAGAAAGATTGAACCAACAATGAAAAGAATTTGAATGATCTTGGAGAAAGACATATGACTGATGACAATTCATTCTTACGTCAAACTTTGAAAATAATTTGAGAATAACTCCAGAAAAATTAGAAGAGTCAGGTAAGATCCTGGAAGAAGACCTGTGGGTTAGGGCACACTCAAAAGAAACACCGTTGAATGATTGCTTGAAAAGAGAGACTTCACCGGTTGAATAAAATGGCTTGAATGAGATAACAACCTCAAAATAGTTTAAACTGATTGGGAATGGAAATGCGAATCTTCAGAGATATCTTCAGCACTCCGGAACAATTGAATAGCAAGCGGCGAATGATTAAGAGATATACCGGCATGAGAAAGCATTTGAAAGGAGGAAAGGGCTATAATCAACACTGAAAGCTTCAATTGAAACCACCGGAAAAGAATACGAGAATGAAGAATGATAAACTTGAAGCTTCGTTAGTATCTTCATGGGAAATCACCGGATAAGAACATTGACGGAAAAGAATGGAGAGACTTCCCATCTATAAGATGGATACTTGATTAAGAAATCTGAGTCCTTGAGAAATGGGTGGGAGGGTGGGAAAAACAAAGGCAACTTGGGTCGGATGAAACGAACACCGTTGAGAAAACTTAGAATTGATCTTGCGAATGTTGGAATGACTGGATGCACTTGAAAAGAAGCACACCGGTTGGAAAGGAATTAACATGGCAACCTCGATGATCAAGAAGGATTAGTATTCTCATAGAAATATGAGAACACCGTTTAGGGAAGGTATGGATTCAACCTTTGACTTCGAAGCAACTCGAATACCACAAAACAAAACAAAACAAAGGATTGGCTTGCAGAATAAGCCGGAACAAACATATGATAGAGATTTCGTCCGAAGTTTTCATGGTGGGGCCCACACGGGCTCGATCGTACAGCACCATCATGTACAAGGCAGTGCACATGACATACGAAGCGTCCCCGAGTCGGCATAGCCAAGGACTCTTTAAGACACTACGAGACCACTGTAAAACCAACCGTGGAAAGGCGGACCACTAGACGTCGAACCCCAATCTCATATCATGCATCTGTCGGAAAGATATCCTAGGAGCTACTTGAATTCCCACTTATAAACTCCCGAAACTTTCTGGTTATGCAATCAGGTGTTGGGGATACATGGGACACAATATATATCACCCAAACTAACAATCCCTAGATCCAGCTGTATCCATCCGTCAACACATAACCAAGAAACTCCGGAAATCGTTTACCTCAACCTTCCAAAAGCATCCGTTATACGAGTTATGGCAATACTCCCGAACTCCCGCCCCAGTACTGGGTGGCGTCGAGGTGATCTCACCAACAACTGCATAAAAGAGATTTTGATGTCAGCGAAACTCAGGTATTCCAGAACTGCAACGATAAAATTGTGACGACAACACCTCGGAGCTCAACTCCCCGGGACACTGCCACAACCCCTAAATGTCAGGAGGCACCAAGAACAATGTTCTCGTCACAAAACCATCGGAACGATTCCAAGATACCCGCGTGATCCTAAATTTTTTTAGTGAAATTTGAGGAGAGAAAAGTCAAAACTTCTACGTCAGGCGGCCTCACCAGAGCGACGAAGGGACTGAGGAGTAAAAAGAATCCTACTCTTCGATATATATAATCCTAAGACTCAAAACATTTTTGTTCTAGACTCAACAACGCCAGCGATTCGATCAAGCAGGGGGCTCCTAAGTCGGGGATGGCTCTGATTACCAACTAGTCAAACCCACGATGCGGCTATATCTCCCACGTGTCGAGGCACGACTTAGAGGCATAACCGCCTTGTGGTTTTGTCGCAAGAAGGGTCATCTTCACACAATCCCATGTAATGAACAAGAATGGGATAAAGAGTTGGCTTACAATCGCCACTTCACACAATACATGAATAAATCATACATCAATCAGAGTACACACATAGGTCCGACTACGGAACCAAAAGAAAAGAAGACAACCAAGGTGCTACATCCCTGATCGTCCCAACTGGGCTCAACTACTGATCAACATGATAAGAAACAACACAACGAACAAGATCTTCATCGAGCTCCCACTTGAGCTCGATTGCGTCACCTGCGCTGGTATCCTCGACACCTGCAACTGTTTTGGTAGAATCTGTGTCACAAGGACTCAGCAATCTCACACCCGCGAGATCAAGACTATTTAAGCTTAAGGGTAGGAAAGGGGTAAAGTGGTGAGGTTGCAGCAGCGACTAAGCAAGTATGGTGGCTAACTTACACAAACAAGAGCGAGAAGAGAAGCAAAGGAACGGACGTGAACTAGCAATGATCAAGAAGTGATCCTGAACTCCTACTTACGTCAAACATAACACAAGAAACGTGGTCACTTCCCGGACTCTGCCGAGAAGAGACCATCATGGCTACACACACGGTTGATGTGTTTTAATTAAGTCAAGTGTCAAGTTCTCTACAACCGGATATTAACAAATTCCCATCTGCCACATAACCGCGGGCACGGCTCTCGAAAGTTTATACCCTGCAGGGGTGTCCCAACTTAGCCCATTATAAGCTCTCACGGTCAACGAAGGATAAACCTTCTCCCGGGAAGACCTGATCAGTCTCGGAATCCCAGTTTACAAGACATTTCGACAATGGTAAAACAAGACCAGCAAAGCCGCCCAATGTGCCAACAAATCCCGATAGGAGCTGCACATATCTCGTTCTCAGGGCACACCGGATGAGCAAGACGTCTGGTTGGCATAGACCCTGGTTGCCCAGGGGGCGCCGGACATCGCTCGGTTTGGACCAGCACTCGAAGGAGCACCGGCCCGGGGGGGTAAATAAAGATGACCCTTGAGTCTGCAGAACCCAAGGGAAAAAGGCTTAGGTAGGCAAATGGCAAAACCAAGGTTGGGCCTTGCTGGAGGAGTTTTATTCAAAGCGAACTGTCAAGGGGGTCCCATAAATCACCCAACCGCGTAAGGAACGCAAAAATCAAGGAACATAACCGGTATGACGGAAACTAGGGTGGCAAGAGTGGAACAAAACACCAGGCATAGGGCCGAGACTTCCACCCTTTACAGAATATATAGATGCATTAATTAAGATAAGAGATATTGTGATATCCCAACATAAACATAATCCAACATGGAGCAATCTTCAACTTCACCTGCAACTAGCAACGCTATAAGAGGGGCTGAGCAAAAGCGGTAACATAACCAAACAACGGTTTGCTAGGAAGGGATGGTTAGAGGCTTGACATGGCAATAGGGAGGCATGATATGGCAAGTGGTAGGTAACGCAGCATAGCAATAGAGCGAACAACTAGCAAGAAAAGATATAAGTGATTTCGAGGGTATGGTCATCTTGCCTGCAAGGTTCTCAGAGTTGTCGAAAGCTTGATCCTCGTAAGCGGACTCAACAAGTTCCTCATACACGAACTCGTCTCCCGGCTCTACCCAAAACAAGAACACAAGCAACGGAACCACAATCAATCACGGGAAATGCACAAGCAACATGATGCAATACATGAATGATATGCAAGATATGATATGCGATGCATATGCGTGCTCCGGAAGAAAAATGATGAACAATGCAGTAACTTGGCAAACCAAGCATGCCACTGGAAAGATGAGATGATTTCGGTTGAAATCGATATAAAGATCACCGGAAACGGATGCACGGTTTGCAAATGGCAAGCAAAACAAGAATGACACGAATCTGTGATTAACAGCATGATAGCATTTAGAATGCAAATAGTAACAATGCTAGAGCACTCCAACGTAGCAGAAAAGCATATGGCAGTAATCTACAGGAGATGCTTGACAAAAGATGAACACTGGGCTAAAGCTAGATCACAACATAACAGGTTCAAACAAGCATGGCAAAAGTGCAAAAGATAACAGGTTCACAGACCTGGTGAAATTACTGGACATGACTGAAACAGCATCAGGTAGCAATGTTCAGAGCACGAAATCAACATGCTACAGGAACTTAACATAGCAAAACAAGGCACGGCATGAATCTACTGAATGCATTGAACAAAAGTCCCTTACTGACCATGAGCCAGAAAGGACCAGAAGATATGATGCCACCCATGTAAAAATAGCAAGTTTCGTTAACAGGTTTCAGATTTAGCAGAAAACAGAGCATGGCAGAAACAGTAATATGAAGGCATCTTTTAAGGTTGAGAAGGACAAAGGGATAATTATGACCCGGAGGAACACCAAAAGGATAACTTTAAGGGATTTCAGCATTCATTACGTGCACGATGGCACGGCAGAGATCAAAGGTTGCACCTATTCTATTACAAAATTCATCAAGTCTTAAGGATGGAGCGTTGTTCGGTGAACCGCCAGCCGCTTTATGATGCCTGCTGAGTTGAAGTCTCCGGCTCGTTCCTGTCCTGTCCTCCGGCTGATCCCAAGACTTGGAAAGTTGATGACTTCCAGTCGATGCCGCGGAGAGCTTCGAATTGGGCTTCTTCATCAATTAACCCCGTCGGGTCAATCTCCGGGGCGAAGGTGTGCTGACGAGCCGGAGGGATCAGAGGGCTTCATAGCGAGGGGTTGGAATCCTCTGATTCTCCGCATCATAACCCGGCTGGTACTTGGTTAAGTCGGTGTCGTTCCCGATGAGGGTGGCCACCGGGCGTACAGCCTTCACACATGCCGCGAAGTCCTTCTGGTCGAAGGCTGAGCCGTCTTCCTTCAGGCTTGGGTAACCCAGGGCGATGTCTGCCGGGTCTAGCTCCGGCAGGAATGCTTTGGCCCGGCTCAGCGCGGCAATTGCTCCGGCTCTCGCGGAGGCCCTTCGTAGCTCCTGGATCCGCTGCGGCAGAACAGCAAGCCGGCGCAGGACTTCGGCCAGATGAGTTGGCACCTCGTTGGATAGGGCCACCACAGCTAAGGCACGCTGTGACCCGGTGTAGAGCTGTTCCACCAGGGTATACACGGCCTTTAACTTGGTGACCACGCTCTGGTTGAGGTTGGCACTCCTGGGACCTGTTTAACAAGATCAGATAAGCCGGTGACAAGGATGAATCATGACATATACAGACTTGATGAAAGCCGGTGAGGCGACTTACCGAAGATGGCGGCTACCATTTGGGAAACCTGGCGCTTTAGGCCGGAGAGCTCGGCAGTCTTCTCAGAGAGCGCCTTCTCCGCCTGTTCCGCCCGGGTCACCAGTGCGGCCTTCTCCTCAGCCCAGGCCTTTCGCTCAGCATCAAATTCGGTTTTCAGCTTCTCTTGAGCGGCGATGCTGGAGACAAACTTGGCGTTTGCCTTTCGGGTCTCCATCTCTTGTGCCTTCAGCCGGCTCTTTAGATCCGCAAGGTCCGACTCTAATTTCTTGCCAACAGCCTTCATATATTTCCGGGTTATTAACAGTTATTATATAAGTCCCAAGCGCTTTCCAAGCAAAGAAACTTGGCACTTGGGGGCTAATGCATATTCAACGTATCTATTTACATATTGCCGGCTCAGTGGAGTAAGCCGGAATCTAAGTCTACAACATATTCACGTATAAGTCGCCGACTTGGGGGCTAGCATGGCAAAGGTAGCTATGCAGTAAAGTAAGAAGACAACAGAAGGGTACCTCGGATTTTTGTTGGATCTGGTTGACCATGGCAACCTCGGCGTCCCGGCTCTTGTGGACTTGGCTGATGTAGCCAGAGAGGAGTTCTCCAATGCTTAAGTCGGTGTAGCCGGAGAGGTCCAGGTTCACCCGGTGGGGCTGCAGCAACTCCCCCTTCGCGGAGCATTGGGCCAACGTGGTCGGTCTCCCCGGCTCAACGAATTCCGTCCGGGTGATTACCACGTCCGGGTCGTCTACTGGTGGGGCTGAGCCGGAGGCCTCCGGGTTAACCGCCGCTTCGGTCGTTGTCTTGGTAGTCGGGGCAGGGGCCTCAGGCGCCGTGTCCATTGGAATGGTGGCTTCGGGGGCGGAGGTAGCTGGAGGCTCTTGAGCCGTCGCCTGCGGGTCAGGCAAGTCTGGCACCCCGGCTAACTTGGTTTTCTTTGCTCTTTTGGTGAGCTTTGCCTGGGCACTGAAAAGACAGGTTCAAACAAGCATGGCATGGCAAAAGTGCAAAAGATAACAGGTTCACAGACCTGGTGAAATTACTGGACATGACTGAAACAGCATCAGGTAGCAATGTTCAGAGCACGAAATCAACATGGTACAGGAACTTAACATAGCAAAACAAGGCACGGCATGAATCTACTGAATGCATTGAACAAAAGTCCCTTACTGACCATGAGCCAGAAAGGACAGAAGATATGATGCCACCCATGTAAACATAGCAAGTTTCGTTAACATGTTTCAGACTTAGCAGAAAACAGAGCATGGCAGAAACAGTAATATGAAGGCATCTCTGTGAGCTTGATGCACTCACCACAAAGCAATGCATGACAAAAAAAGCATACCTACAGCAAGATGGAATGTTTATGAAGCTATCCATGGTAAGAGGAAGTACATAGAATGTATGAAACAACTACAACAAGCTTGGCAAAATTGAATATCATGTTAAGAATCTGCCAGAAATATTTTATAGCAAAAGTAGAGCAAGGTTGAGTCATGCTAGGGCACTCCATAATTGCAAACAAAGGCATGAATGAATCAATTACAACCATATCTACAAAACATCCTTACTGAACATCACCAAAATAAGCATGGATCTCTCTGTAGCAACATGGATACATGACAACAAAATAATATGAGTCACAGACTTGGTAAAATCACTAAGTCCCTGAAATCAGAAACATCACGAAGCCTAGTTTGCATGCTTGTGCTAGTCACCACATAGATAAAAAAAATACATGGCATACACCTCTGTAAAGATGGCATGGCATACAACAAAACATATGTAGATCTCATGCCCATAAGATGCACAGATTAAATGCAACAAAAATAACAAATCCTCAAGTTCTGATAAGTAACAGCAGTTAACAGCAACTAGCACTCTTGCATCAGAGATTTGGGCATCAAGATGGACTCAAATGAACATGGTGCAATGGAACAAAATGAAGAACATCACGAGGCGAACATTCCTATATATTACACGTACGGAACGGAGCTATATGCAGAGAGTTATGCCATGAGGAATTATGCAACAGAATGAAAACATTCGGGGACTTAGAGAAATTCGAGGGGGTATCGGGGTCAACCCTACTGCCCAGATCGGATCGAGTCGGAGGGAGCTCGGGGCTGCCGGAGCGCTCGCCGGCGAAGGGGAAGGAGGAGGGCCGGCGGCCGGCGCACTGCAGAGAGAGAGAGAGGGATCTGAGAGAGAGAGAGAGGCAAGAGGGAGAGGGAGAGGGAGAGGAAGGAGGAGAAGGGGCGCGGCGGCGCCCTGCTCACCGGCGGCGGGGCCCGGCGAGGCGGCGCAGAGGACTGGAGGCGGCGACGAGGGCCGGCGCAGGCGGGCGGCGGGAGGCGCTCGGCGTCGGGAGCAGGAGGCGAGGAGCGGGGCGCCTCGGGGCCGCGGCCCCGGATGGGCTCCGCGGGCCGCGGCGGCGGGGAGGAGAGAGAGAGGAGGCGCGGGTGACGTGGCGGCAGCGGATTGGTCGGAGGGCGGCGGCGGACAAGTCCGGCGGCGCGGGAGGTTTTGTCCAGCGCGCGGAGGAGGAAGAGGCTAGGGTTGCACCGCGAATTTCGGGGAGGCTCACATATTATAGGTAGAGGGAGCTAGGAGAGTCCAAACGGGGTGCGGTTTTCGCCCACACGATCGTGATCGAACGACCGAGAGCATGGAGGTGAGTTTTCTGGGTTTTGGGCTGGTTAGAGAGGGGTTTTACTGCAACACACAAAAGGACTTTGCGGTTACCTGGTTAACCGTTGGAGCACCAAACGACCTCCAAATGGCACGAAACTTGACAGGTGGTCTACCGGTGGTATACCAAGGCCACTTGGCAAGCCTCGGTCCATTCCGAGAATGTTCAACACCCGCTCACGAAAAGAAACAAGAGGGGTGCGCCGGAGGAGGTGGGAGTGCCGGATTGCAAAACGGACAACGGGGAAAATGCTCGGATGCATGAGACGAACACGTATGCAAATGCAATGCACATGATGACATGATATGAGATGCATGACATGAACAAAATGCAAAACGAAAAACAAAACCCGACCACGGAGGGAAAATCATAACACATAGCCGAAAATGGCAAGAGTCGGAATTACAAATATGGAAAGTTACATCCGGGGTGTTACAACTCACCACCATCAGGTTACAGGTGATCCTCGTGGATTTGTTGGGCACGTTCGCTGGCACGGTGCACTTGAATGGGAGGTTGTGACTCATGAGTGTGCTCAACGGGTCGGTCAGCCTGGTCACCGCCGCTGTCCTTAAGTGCATCCCTATTGGTTCCAGCGATGCCTCATCAGATCACCACGATGGATACCAACCCAAGTGCCATGTGAATTTTGAAGAGTTCTTATTGTTGTTTTTCTCTAGGAAGAGGAAAATATGTTAACCTTTTGAAAGCGATCTTTGCAGCTTCAGTTCAGTGTAGGACGTGCCGGAACATCATACTTGCGGCATGACCATTCCGGGAGATTTTGAGTTTCTTTTATGTCATTGTTTATTTTTGTGCTATCTAGCCAAAGATGGTTATGAATTTTCATATTAGGATTAGTTAGGGAAATTTTACGGTGCATTATAATACACCAGAGCACATGTATTATATGGGCGATCTAACGGATGAGAATAACTGGGCCTTTTTGAGTCCAAGGGTATTTTCGACCTAAATATTTTTTAAACTTTAATCGGCCCAATTAGGTCCAGGGGTATTCTCGTCCTAATTTTTTTGATTAAATTAATTGCATTAATAAAGCACTTCAATATAGAGGTCAAATCATCGTGCGTACTCTTTTGAATTTCGGTTCGAGCGGTTCGTCCTCTCTCCTCCTCTCGAGCCCTAACCTCGGGCCCCCTCGATCGCCGCTGATCGCCTCCGGCGCCCTTGATCGCCGCCGATCGCCCCCGGCGCCCTCGATCGCCGCCGATCGCACTCGCCGTGTCTAGCCCTCCTGCTCCTACTCCCCCTCACTCCCTCCATCGCAAGTCACCCCAGTCGGGTCGCGGCGCCAGATCTTCTGACGAGCCGCTAATCCACTCCTTCCCCGAGCGGACGCCACCTTCCCCGACCCGAGAGGCCACATCATCCTCATCGACGTGCATCAACTTTTTCATGCCAGATCTTCGCTGTAAGTGTCTAGCCCTCTCAAATCTTTTCTGGTCCCTTGTGCATAAAGTACCAATAGGGGTCGGATTTGATTCGGGTTTAGGATATGTCATGTAAGGTTTAGGGTTTATTGTTTCAGAAAGGTTTGACGAGATTTCGATTGGATTTTGTTAGGGTTTAGGATATGTCATGTGAAGTTTACGGTTTATGTTTTCAGAAAGTTCTGACGAGATTACGATTGAAAGGAAGTGTAAGTCGGATGTAGCTAGGACATATTGAAGGACTTAGTTAGGGTTTTCTGGCATGAGAAAGTTGTCAGCAGATTTGGATTCAAAAGAGTTATTTTGGATTTAGTTAGGAGATACATTTGAATTGAGTTTCGAGATATTTTGGATTTAGTTAGGAGATAATTAATTTTGTATGGAGTTTGGACTTATTTTGGATTTAGTTAGGAGATAATTTTGAATGGAGTTTGGAGATAATTGATCTATCAGGGTGGATCTATCAGGGCATTTGAAGGACTCGTGGACTTTGGATTTAGTTAGGAGATCATCAGTTACAGCTACCACAATCAATTAAAAATTTCTGGATTTAGTCAGGGCATATTTACTTACAGATTTTGAAGGACTGAGTTAGGTACATGAATCTGATATGAAAAAATTAAATCAATTATTTAAGCAGAGTAGTGCATAACTTCGGTAACGTATGCTATCCATCCGTAACATTGACTATCTACTTTCGCTGGCAGCATAACGACATGGATGATAAAGGCAACGATGGCAAAAACTTGGGTGATACAGGCAAGGATGACAAGGACATGGGTCATAGAGGCAATGAAGGCAAAGGCATGGATGATAAGGATAATGAGGATGCATGCAAGGATGGCATAGACATGGATGATGTACACATGCGAGAAAGAATTGTGAAGAAGACTTAGAGATTGTGAAGAAGACTTTCAGGACTGAGGAAGAATCCTACATGTTCTACGTAGGCTATGCGAGAAAAAAAGGGTTTGGTGTTAGAAAGGATGATCTGAAGTACAGGGGTCTGGGTCCGAAACAAAATGCATACAGAAGGACTGAATGACTGTATGGAATACTTAGAGATTGTGAAGAAGACTTTCAGGACTGAGGAAGAATCCTACATGTTCTACGTAGGCTATGCGAGAAAAAAAGGGTTTGGTGTTAGAAAGGATGATCTGAAGTACAGGGGTCCGGGTTCGAAACAAAATGCATACAGAAGGACATACAAGTGCTGCAAACAAGGATGGCGGGCCCTTAAGCACTTTAGCAGAGCTGAAAGGGAAAGAACACCGAGGGGTCTTTCTCGGTGTGGGTGTCCCGCTCTTTTTCAGGTTGAGCTACAAGATAGTAGTGGCCTCTGGTTCGTCAAGAATTTTGTGGACAAGAATAACCATCTGTTTGTCCCTGCTGACCTGACTCCCTACTTATTGGCTCATCGTAGAATGACTGATGCACAAAAGGCCGATGTCATCGAGTATGCTGTCGGTGGACTTCGAACACATCAGATTATGAATGTAATGGAGAAGAATGCCGGAGGTCCCGACAAGCTTGGATTTATAGATCGAGACCTATACAACCATGTTTCAATCCAGAAGAAGCGCAAGATAGAAGGCAGTGACGCTAGATATTTGCTCACCTATATGATTGCACAGAAAAAAGCAGACCCGGAATTCTTTTTCAAATACACAAAAGACATCGAAGGTCATTTGAGGAACATATTCTGGGCTGACTCAAAATCCCGCATTGACTATGTTGCCTTTGGTGGTGTCGTGGTGTTCGACAGTACATATTGGTCTAACAAGTACAGGCTTCCATTTGTTCCATTTGTTGGTCTGAACCATCACCGCAGCACAGTTTTGTTTGGGGTCGGCCTAGTGTCAGACGAGACAGTTGCATCATACCAGTGGCTTCTTCATGTATTTTTGGAGGCAATGTCCCAGACGGCACCAATTTCAGTAATCACCGATGGGGACGGTGCAATGGCTAAAGCAATAGCTACTGTCTGGACCGGAACAGATCATCGTTTGTGCACGTGGCATATCGAGGAGAATATGGTGATGCACCTCCGCAAGAAAAAGCTCTAGGAATTTAGGGAATTCATTTACCGTCATTGGGATGTTGATGAGTTTGAGAAAAGATGGGAGGCTTATAAGGTTCGGTTCAAAATAAAACCAACAGGCAAGAGGTCGTCATGGGTTAACAGGATGTACGAGCTGCGACACAAATAGGCTGCTGCGTACACAAAGGGTAGATATTTCCGAGGCATGATGAGTAATCAGAGGAGTGAGTCTCTCAACTCAAGGCTTCATGTGCACCTGAACAGGAAGATGCAGCTTGTTGATTTGTTGCAGCATGTTGAGCACTGTGTATCCATAATGCGTAAGAATGAAGCAGCATTAGACGCAGTAGCGACACATACGATACCCTTCACTAAGCTGAATGCACACCCTCTGGAGATTGCTGCCTCTTATATTTATACAACTGTGATGTTTCCATGGGTAAAGCGTTAGATTGTCGAAGGAACAAATTGGCAGGTCATTGACCGGGTAGCGTGTGATGGTTTGGTCGTGTTTGGAGTTTTGCGCAAAGCCCCATATGATAAAGTCCCATATGGCAGGGATGCTAGAGAATTGCAAGGTAAGGAAGGTAAGTATGCTGAGGACTTGCATGCAAAAAAATTGGATGCTGAGGATCCCAATGACTTGGAAGGTAAGGATGCTGACGACTTGCATGCAAAAAAATTGGATGCTGAGGATCCCAATGACTTGGAAGGTAAGGATGCTGAGGACTTGCATTTAAAAAACTTGGATACTGAGGATCCCAATGACTTGGAAGGCAAGGATGGTGTGGACTTGCATGCCAAAAACCTGGATGCTAAGGATCCCAATCACTTGAAAGGTAAGGACAGTGAGGAGTTGGATGCAAAAAAGTTGGATGCACAAGGTCTGGATGCTAAGCCTGTGGATTTTATATATCACGTGACTTGTCTGTTTACAGGAGCAAAAATGGATGATGCAGCTTGTAAATGTAAAGAGTTGGAAAGTCAGGATTACCCATGCGCACATATATTCTGCGTTCTGGATCATCTTGGTGTACGCACATTTCCAAAAAAAATTGTCAAGAAAAGATGGACAATGCATGCCAAGCCAGCGTTCCCTTCTTCGAGGACTGCGAATACTCATGTATGGTCTGATCACATGAATAAGTATCAACAACTACGCAACATGGCTAGTGACGCTTTATTAACAGCCGCAGCTAGCGATTCACAGTCAGAACAGGTGATGGAGCTCCTCCGGAGTATATTGGTTGATGGAGAAAAAACTGATTTGGATGAAGGCCATAAACCGTTTGTTCCTTTGGCGGCATACTTCTTTGCTGCTCGCGAATGCTGCACTGATGACGTGGAAAATCCAATCAAAATAGTTCCAAAAGGGAGACCAACTACCGAAGAATCGAACAAGAGGATTAAATCCAGGCGCGAGCAGATGAGAGGGAAAAAAAGCAACGAAGTTAGTGCACATGTTTATCTCATTGTTCATTTCCATACATGCTTACAATGTTAATATGTTCTCTCTTTTTCTTCAATTTACTCAGGAACAAATCAGGGAAATCAAAGGTCACAAGGAGGAAGAAGCGAAAAGAGAAAGACTCAGAGATAGAAGAAGACACAGATTCAGATATAGAAGAAGAGGAAGATTAAAAAAAGCAACGAAGTTAGTGCACATGTTAATCTCATTGTTCATTTCCATACATGCTTACAGTGTTAATATGTTCTCCCGGAGAGTGTTCACATGTTTTCTTCAATTTACGCAGGAAAAAATCAGGGAAATCAAATAGCACAAGGAGGACGAAGCAAAAAGAAGAGACAAAGTCAGATACAGAAGAAGAGACAGAGGCAGATACAGAAGAAGAGATAGAGGCAAATACAGAAGAAGAGACAGAGGCAAATACAGAAGAAGAGGAAGATTCAGGTACAGAAGAAGAGGAAGATTCAGATGCAGAAGAAGAGGGAGATTCAGATGCAGAAGAAGAGGGAGATACATATGAGGAAGAAGAGGAAGATTCAGATGCAGAAGATGGTGGGCTGAGGAGGGCTAGGAAGAGACCATTGGAGGTTGCAGAAGAGGATTATGCAAAACCAAACAAGTGGGCATTTGCACAATTGTGCGTACTTAAACATGTTTACGAATGCTGGCTGCAGATTCATCTATTTGATTTTTTGCAGGAAACGCAAGGGCGCTCCAAATGTCAATGCTGGGAGGAAGAAAAAGAACGATGACAAGGGTGCGCGAGGAAAACCAGTGAAGTTAGGTATTTGCTAGTACTGTGTTGATGTTCCTTAACTTTTCCAGGAAAGACTCTAGTAAGGGCGGTAAAGAACAGGCCAAAGGGGTGATGAAGACAAAAAGGCTTGCTAGGAATGTACCACAGGCTGAGCGAATAAGAGCTGTCAAGTTAGCTTCTGTAGCTATGAAGAGAAAATCAGTGAAGTTAGTGTTTTTTCTGTTATAGTGTACTGTACATGCTCAAATCTTCTTTGCTATCCTATTAACAAACGTTGTTTCATGAAGGAAAGCTAAAGTGAAGTCGAGACAGGATGTTTAGATGCACAGGGTCAAGCAGAGAAAACAAAAGGATTTCTAGGGTCGAAAAATTGAGAACAAACTAAAGTAGACAGTTTTCCATGCCGTGATCCACCTTGTTTCTGATGTATTAGACCTATTTGATGGACTGCCACTATTTTTCTAAATTACTCGTTTGATTGGTACACCCTCATTTTATTATGGACGGGTCGACATGGTAGGCTAGTTATGATTTATCAACATCGATGAAACAATGCATTTTTAGTGAAGTTGGTTTTCTGTATTTTTTTTCATTTTTTTTACATAATATATTGGTGAAATTTGTTCAAAGTGTATTCAAATTTCATACTTGAAATATAAAATAGAAACCGAAAATTTATATATATATAAGAAAATAGAACGTTAATATAAACCTCATTTTCAAATAACATTGAAATCGTTTATTTTCAAATAGAAAATACGCATACTGATATTTTAAAAATAGCATGCTCATTTGAAAAAAGCATGTTAAATTGAAAATAAAATAGAATGAACATGCTAATTTAAAAATAGCATGTTGATTTTAAAAATAGCATGCTGATTATAAAAATAGCATGCTACTTTTAAAATTATAATGCTCTTTTCAATATGCCACTAAAATAAAATAATGATTTAAAAAATATCATGCTAATTTTAAAAATAGCATGCTACTTTTAAAAATATAATGCTCTTTTTAATATGCTACTTTTAAAATAGCATCCTGTTTTCAAAAATATCATGCTAATTTTAAAAATAGCATGCTTATTTTAAAAATAGCATGCTTATTTTAAAAATAGCATGCTTACTTTAAAAATATAATGCTCTTTTCAATATGCTACTTTTAAAATAGCATGCTGATTTAAAAAAAATCATGTTCTTTTGAATATGTTGTTTTTAAAAATAGCATGCTCATTTCAAAATAACAGCCTCATTCTAAAAATATAACGTTGTTTTCAAAAATATAACGATGTTTTTAAAAATATAACGCTATTTTAAAAATAGCATGCTGATTTCAAAAATTACATGCTTTTTTAAATATGCTGTTTTGAAAGCAGCGTGCTGATTTTGAAAACAACAGTTTTTTAATTACGCTTTTTTAAAGATAGCATGTTTTTCAAATTACGCTTTTTAGTATATATTGTTTTTCAAATTAAAAAAAATGCTGGTTTGCTCTGTTTTTTAAAATAGCATGCCATCTCGAAAGTAACAGAAACATCATTTTTTGCACTGCATTTCGACCCGCAAGTTTATGTTTTGCATTGCATTTTTTTGTGCGACACACATACAAACCGCATTTTCAAAATAACTCGTACTAGCCAACACAAAAACCTCGTTCAAAAATGAAAGTAGTGTCTAATCCATTTGAAACCCGGTTAGATTTGATTCTAAAAATACTAGCATCACTGTGGCAAAAAAAGGAAATATAATTAAAGTCCATAAAGGAAATTATATCAAGGAGGGTACCAGAGTGCGTTATATATATAGACTTGCATAGCAAGTACATTACGCCACATAGGGTTCATACTACCACCAAGTTACTGCCAAGTTCCACTTACTGGACGATCTTCATATCCAGTCGGACCCAAAAGTTATACCACCAAAGTACCAGTTACTACCAAGTACCAATTACTACTAAGTTGCACTTACTGGACCCGAAAGCTGATACTACCAACTTGCAGTTACGGGCTAGTACATACAGATTATAAAACTAGCGTCAAACTACTGCCATGGGTCAACGAATCCTCATGCCACTAACCATGTTCACCCTAAGCCCACCTCCACTCCTTTCCATGAACCTGAAGATAGCCATTTGATCTTCTTTCATTCTGGCGCCCTCAACGACTTCTCTCCAGTTCTTCGTCATGATCGCATGCCCGTCCTTCTTGCCCATCTTGAACAAGACCTTTTTATTACCTTCAAAATGTTCATTGGTGACACGCACAACCATGGGCTTTCGCAGATAATCTTTGAGGTAGGCCTGACTGTAATCCTTTGAGAAGCACTGATTGCACAGGGAAATAAATAATGTTACATAAAAATGAAGTATGATTTGCACAAAAAAAGTAAGTATGATTTGCACAACCACGCCCGTCCTCCTCTCTGTCTCTACATGATGTCATTTTCACTAGTGAAGTATGATTTGCAAAAAGAAAAGTCCAAGTGTTTACCATCTTGCTCTTCCCTCTGATGACTGCCGAGCGAGTGACGGTGCTGACATAGTATGGTATGGGAGGTTGGCACTGCTTTACTATGGATTTGAGACAGTCCCACCGATCCTCGTTTAGCGATACATGGTTGCCGTAGAAGATGTGATCCCCGAAAGTTCCTTTTCTCACAAGGTATCCCGGACCTGTATCAAAAAAAAATTAAGATGACAGAGTAGTAAATAATTTCATACGTAAGATCTAGAACATCAGCACTGGGTTAATGATCAATGCCTACTCCAATGATCAAGAAATGAAGGACATAGATAACCCAATCACATCCACCCAGCAATATCTTGTAGAAACATGGGCAAATTGAATATTTGATTTATTTAAACTAACAACTAAACACTGCTCTATGTAAGCACTAGTTCAGTCAATGTTGATTTGGAAGGTCATCTAGAACCCAAACAGAGTAATGTGTGGTAATCAAGTGTCACTCAAACATCAACTTTCAATATTTCATGGTTCATTTAATATCTAACTAGCCATATAGAACTTTACCCCGTAGTGCCAAGATAGGATCGTGGTCCACATCTCCATCTCCATCAGAACTATCATCAGTGTCATAGTCGCTAGAGGTGTCGTCATCACCGCTATAGCCGTCACTCCCACGTGAAGTGCCATCTGAAGCATCATCTGAGGTGGTCCGGTGATCACTCTCTTCACTGCTGATGAGGATGGTTTCCCTTGCCATTCAAACCTGTTGCATGCATTGCAATGAACAAATCTTAGTTATTGATATATGAAATCAGTCTTCCATTAGGACTTGTTAGCACCATATACAATGTGAATAATCTTTTCGCATACTTCTTGCTCAGTACGTAGTTCATGTATAAACATCTACACGAAAAAGCTAGTCGACAACTATTCGCACGACTAGTCAAGACTAGTGGTTAGACTCATAATCATTGGGCAGACATAACCAATTAGGATATTTCAAGGTTACAATTTTGTGAGCTGGACAAGAAAACTTGGTAACCAACCAATTAGTAGCCATGTAAAAATGAACCATGATTGACTGCTCTTATCGAGCAATACGTGAAACTATAACTAATCTGCCTTTGGTCACTGCAAATTTCTTGATGGGCTGTTGTGTGGTACCATCAGGTAATAAATATAAAGTCTTTAAATTGTCCCAACAAAACAAATAATGCATTTGCTGCTGTACATAACATTTTTAGAGGTAGCTGTGGAGGTTAATTTTCCAATTTCCAGTGAGAATAAGGACATGATAGAATCTCTCAATCAAGATGATAGCATATTGAAGGCTATGAGAACGAGGAAGGTATGCTGACCAATAGTCACCCTTTTGTATACTTGCTATTTATTTACTCATTACTACCCATACAAACAAGTAAAATCATGATTATGAAGTATAATGGCAGAAAATCCAACAGTGAGGAATTTGTTGCAATGTGAACTACTAGCTCACAGGAAATTTTCATTGACCCCAACAAGCCCATACCATATCTTGGAGATAGGCTGACATAATTCAAGTAAGTAGTAACAACAATCAGCAAAAATATGCACCAACCAAAAATATTACATGTGTGCACATATCATCAAAAACATGCACCAATCAAGAGCAGTCTATACTTGACAAATCCTTCAAAATATGCACTAATCATCATACTACCATCGAGTAATACATGAAACTATAACTGATCCTCATTCCATCATTACAAATTTCCTCATGGACTGCTTCTGTGCTCGCCTTTTTAGTTTTGAACAACTAAGCATCAACAAATACATATACACAGTCTTCAAACTATCCCAACAAACCAAAACATGTGTATGCTCCTGTGAATATACTTTTTCTATATCTAGCAGTGGGGGGCCATTTTCTAGGGGGAAAAAGTACTTGATAGCATCTGTCAAGCAAGATGATAGCATAGTGAAGGCTATGTCGACGAGCAAGGTATACTGGCCAACACCCACCTTTTTCTCTTACTTGCACGAAAGTGTTTACCCATTACTACCCATACGAACAAGTAAAACCATGATTACGCTGTACATTGTCAGATTATCTTGCTGTAAAATTACTTGTTGCAATATGACCTACTAGTTGATAGTAAATCTGCGAATACCCGAAATATGAACACAAGCAACTGTCAGATTTTAACTTGGGCGGTGCTGCTAGATCGCAAAATTAAGGTCAGATCGACATTCGAAGGGCAGGGAAGATCAATCTTACCTGCGAAGTGGTACCAGATGGGGCTGGAGTAGACTTGTTCGAAGCTGGCACCACCGGAGCTTCGGGTGGCGCGACCAGGATTGGGGAGAAGAGGTGCCGTTGTCGGACTTTGCTGTCGACGAAGCAGTGGAGAATTGTGGCCGGAGCAGGGGGGAGTGGGTGGCCTCGCGGATCCACCCGATTTGACGACGACGGGGGCGGCCAAGGTGACGGCTTGGCAAACCCTAGCCGTCGCCCTCCGCGTCGCCTCTCTGTCTCTGCAAAGAATGAAGTGTGGTGGGATTGGGAATGGGGGTGGGGTTGGGGTTGGGGCCATCGCTCGCTTTTCTCTCTGCCTCCCACTTGTGCAGGCCCACAAAAGGAACAAAGTATTGGGCCGGATCAGATGCAGATTTGACAGCTTTACCAATTCTGGCCAAACAGAAAAGATCAGCATGACCACAGGTGTTCTTTTGAAGAAACCCTAAAAATACACTGCTGTTCATATTGCATGTGGATGAGTCTTTCAGTACACCAATTGATCTTGAATAATTTTAAGCACTCCACAGTATATATATATATATATATATATGAAAATAATGGTTAACCAATAAAATGGTAAACTATTAGATGCAAGGTTACAAATATTTGAAAAAATCAATAATTGAATTGTATGCATTTTTATGATTAAATTTAATAAATGTAATATTTTTGCAAAAACTATGATAATTAAAATATTCATTGGTATTTAAAAAAAAACAACCGCAAATGACTACTTATGCCAACCAGAACTTCTTCAGGGTTTCGTTTATTCATCTATTCTTTGGCATGCTGGTTCTCATAACGCCTTCTTCGGACCTTCTCTTTGTCCGACAAATTCTTGAGATATTGGGCTAGCACCTTGTGTTTCACCCTCACAACATGCTTCATTTGGTATCCTTTGGCAACTCCTTCGGCGTGCTCAAGAATACTAACAAAAGTCGGGTCCAGATATTTGCCACAGAACGCGCAACGATATGCCATACGCTTAAGCACGTTGCACTGTCCATTATGCAATTCTTCAAGGGTTTTCTGAGTGTGTGCATCCATCTCTCCTTCGGAAATGTCCGCATAATCATGAGAATAAGGCTGCAAGTTTAAATTATGTATGATATAAGGTGCACCATTGTTTACAGTACCTAATATTCCCTAAGTTTCATACTGTAGTGCCTATAAATTATTTTTAAAGTAAATATTTATTAACTTTGAAAATTTAAGGAGAAAAAAGCAATATCAAATCCATATGAAAGCATAAATCATATGATGTACTTTAAAAAAATTTGTCAATAAACATGCACAACCTTTATAATGTCTGACTTTTAGCATAAAACGAAACACACTAAATTGTGGAGTGAATGAACCATTAATTTCTCAAAGATTGATTGAATAAATAATGATCATTACATACTGATGATCAACATTATATTTAGAGCTAGATTCCATTATGCCAATTCAACAACGTATTGATGGTTTAATGATTAACCTCTAACCTTAAACTTAAAGACAGATCTAGGGTTAAAAATTAAAATTACTGTAACGGAATTCCAGTCCATGCCGTGCATGTGCTGCTGCTTGTGATCGACGACGGAGTACTGCACCTCGTTGACACGATGCTTCTCTGGGTCGGACACCGAGTAGTCCAAAGCTTTCTCATGGGGATCCTGATCCATGCGATGGACGACGACGTTGGTGGTTAGCCCCGCAAGTCCACGATCTGTCACGACAGCATCCATGACAGGCCCCTCACGTCCATGGCCACGATCTGTCACGACGGCCAATCGACCTCCACGAGTGGATTTCATATCCGGCGGCAGGGAGGCGGGCGTGTGAGCGGCGGCAATGGTTTTAGAGCGTACCCTAGGGGGAGAGATGCGGGGAGTAATTGGTAGTTACCTACTATAGCGGAAATACTTATGAGAAAAATTGATTGGTCGGCGTTGGGCACCTTCAATGCAGCGACGCTTAATTAGGATCCTGGAAAAAAAATATCACAAGTGTAGGCGCTTGGGGCAGGAGCTAGGAACTGGATTTTGTACGTCTACGTGATGCAATCCAAAGATCGTGTCCGGGGTGGATGGGTTGGGGATTGAAAATTGTGTACATAAACCCTAATGCTCAAGACTTGTGAAAACATCAGATCAAATTGTCATCAAGTGATCTAGTATTACTTGGATCGAGACTTTGTGATCATCATGTAGCCACGCCACAAACACGATGGTTCTAGTATTACTTGGATCAACACCTTAGGCAGCAAACTAGTGCATTTCCTTTTTGAGTCACCATCTTCCTTCTTGAAAACCACATGTACACACTCATCATGTATACCATAACACATCAGAATCTGTTAACGAGCGCTCACAAGCTTAACTAGCTTCAAACAAACCTAGCCAATCAGGGTTGTATGCTACTTAATCTAAATGAGCCGATGATTAATGAGCACGAGTTTAACAAGCAGAGATGCCAAACCACACACCAATTAACATAGTTCTACCTTAGTTCAACGCTTCATACAAAATCAAGCACCACTTAGTAGTACTGGTGCACATAGTTCGACTATAAACGTTCACCAACAAAGTATAGCATAGGGTAGTACTTCGGATAGTTAAAACCAAAAGAGCATCAGTTCTAGCTGCGAGGGTGCGCACTTCCCTAAAGCCTCAAAGAAGCCTCATCAACTAGTCGGCATGCGCAGCGTGCTTCACCCTGAAAGTGTAGCCATTCTTGATGCTGCCTTGGGATGTTCCGACTGCATGGTTGATGGTACTTGACAGGTCGCCTTTCATCAGCTTGTTGTAGTAAGGCCATCCGTAGCCCCCCTTCCGATTCTTGGCCTGACACGTTTCTCGAGCACACCACTGTCCAGCTCCCTCACCTTCTGCCTCCTGTAGATCCCCTGGGTTTCTGGGTCGCTGTCGACATCGTCACTTAGGACCTACATGTAGTACAAAATGTTGCATAAGTATATTTAATATGATAATTCAGCAGGCACATAGTCTATGAAACATAATGTAATTGATGACAGCGTAAAATATCTTCAAATGACGTTGAAAAAATAAATGCATAACTTATTAGTTGCTACATAAGCAACTAAATGGGATAGTACCATATAGTAAAAAAATGAAGGATCAACCATACATGTCGAAGAGAGCACTAGCATTGCCACATTTTGCCACACATTTTCCCCAAGCTTGCCTAAGGTTAGTTCATCAAAATGAGAGCCACAAGTTGGCAAGCCTAAGGGAACCTTGCCACACTTTTTGTGTGTATGCCATGTGGGACCCAAGTGTGGCTTGCCTAAGGTGTGGCTGGAACCAAACACTCACTTAAGTTGGTCAAACTTGCCTAAGCTTAGGTATGGCAATCTTTGGCAAAGTTAGTCACAAACCAAACAGCCCTTTAGTGCACCAAAATTCACTTGTTACGTAAAAATGCATGAACTGATGATGTAACATGGCAGAGTAGCATACAGATGTACTAATGCAAAAAAAGAGACTTATAACTTACATACATGACTTGATAAAATAGCTCGTGAGCTGTATCTATTTAGGGTTAGAATTTTGTGTGCTTATGATGATGGATATTGAAAGTCCACATGTTATCGTCGTGGAAGTTTCCCTTGTTGATCGAACCCCACCCATCAATGTTCCTGAACCATTCAACGTTCTAGGTAAAGTAGTTAATTATTATGAATTCTGACAATGAGTGATCCCAAATGTTGTACTTACAAAAAAGGGTTTTTATCATTTATGCCACCAGTTGTGTCCCACAACTAAGTATCACCACTAGGAATTTCTACTGCTAAAAAAAGCCATCGCTTTGTTAGACACATGCTCAAAAATGCCACTGCACATCATTATTGTGATATCAAATCTATCTTGACATGCTATAATGGCATCAATACCTATGGACCAACATGCCAGCTCTCCCTCTATCTCACTACAATAAAGTGTGGGCCCACTTGATCCCAACAGCGTTCTTATTTTCCTGTAAAATTATTCGCTTACTTACTCCTCACAAATGGGGCCACACTTATCATTGTGAGATAGAGAGAACTGAAATGTGGGCCTGGGCTTTTTTTGTCATATTGGATGGTCAACAAGTTTTACATGAAAATAACAATGTCTAATGGCATTATTGAGCAAACATCTAACGGAACGATGGCATTTTTGATACATCTAATGGCATTTTTGAGTAAGCATCTCATGAATCGATGGCATTTTTGAGCGGTTGTAACTTCTAAGGGAAAAACTGAGTAGCGGGATACAACTCATGGCATAAATGATAAAAACCCTACAAAAGAACTAATTAAAACAAATCAAGTAAAACATTGATGATATCCAATTTCTTTCTAAAATAGCCATTGCTTAGAGATAATCAATGTTTAAAATCATTTCCACAGCCACTTATGGAACATTTAAACCAAAGATCGATCAAGTGCAACCAAACATGTACTCAACATTTTAATACCTTATTTGCCTTGTACTGACCAGAGAAAACCTAGGATATTACAAAATAAATAAATAAATAAATAAAGGGGATAGATGACTAACCTCTTCTTCGTTCTCGTCGGTGACGACCACAGGTAGGGGCAGGAGAGGCAACAACCACGGCAGACGAACACCCGGCTGAGGCTGAGGAGCCACCACCTGCTCCGGCAGAGAAGCCAGAGGAGCTACCTGTTCTGGATTATTAGCAGAATAATTTAAATAGGTCAAAAACTGACATATACATGCCTCAATAAATGTAATCTAGCTACACAGCTGCGGATCCAGGATTTCATACTTGGGTGTTCAAAAATTTATATTGCAAACTAAAACCACAACAATATTTTTCAAATGGAGGGAGTAATATCTAAAATTTTCATTTCAAAAGATTCTTAGTCCATCGTAATGACAGTACTGACATGAATGACAGAAAATGAAGATTATTTACTTCATGACCATACAATATGACATTTTCATAAACAAGGCATGGTGTTGTTATCCTTAAGTTGCAGAAAATATTTTCGCAATCACCTACGTAGGCAATTCAATTCCAAGGTCAAGCTATGTATTTGTATTAGCACAGTCACCAAATCTAGGTGGATTTATTAGCAGAATAATTTATCTAGATCAAAATATTGCCTATACAGGGCTCAACACATGTAACCTAGCTAGTTACCTAACACATCTACAGAATATTGATATGGAGTCCATCGATCAAAGATAAAAAGAAACCCTGGCCTTCCCCAAAAATAGACAAAAGGACTGACCAGAGCACACCTAGGATTTTACAAAAAATTAAAGGAGATAGATGACTAACGTCTTCTTTGTTGACATCGCCGACGACCATAGGCTCGGGCACAGGAGGCGTCACCTGCTCCGTCTGAGGAGCCAGAGTAGCTACCTGGTCCCACATAAATAGCAGAATATTTTATATAGATCAAAAAATGTCATATACATGCCTAAACTAATGCAACCTAGCAACACAGCTTCGGATCCATGATTTCAATGTTGGGTGTTCAAAAATTAATATTGCAAACCAAAACCACAACAATATTTTTCAAACGGCTGAGATCAAGTTGGCTTTTGAGTCAAGAAGGCATTCTTCTGCCTCTGCTTCTGTTACTCAAGAAATTAAAGAGTTAGGAGTAATATCTAAAATGTTCATGTGAAAATATTATTTTTCCATCATACTGACAGTACAGACATGAATGACAGAAAATGAAGATTATTTAGTATGACATTTTCGTAAACAAGGCATGGTGTTGTTATCCTTTACTTGCAAAAAATATTATGCTGAAAATAAGCAACCAAATGATATATTTCAAGTAGGGATGAGAACAAGTCAATAATATTACAGCCTATGGTAATTGGACTCCAAGAATCAAGCAATTGGTGTTGAGCAAATTAACGACAAAAAATGTGTCTGCTGGATTAAGCGTGAGAGGCTAGTTTTATACAAATTAACATGAAGTTTAGTGCATAAACTACACCACTTTTAGTCCATTTAGCAATAAAAGAACCATATATAAGAAATTTTGGGCAAAAAATTTCGGGTGGTTGGTATCTATCTTAAAATTTGGCATCAACATATTTTGGATGCACGAGAGCCATGGATCGGAGTGGTTGGTAGATCTTAAAAACAACATAACCTATACAATGAGGAGCCGACCCCCACACCCATGCACCCATGTGGATCTGCCCTTGAAACCTACCGGATCTAACGAATCTAGGTACGGATTTCATAGACGGAAAAAAAGCCGAAACCCTAGCCATGACCAAAAATAGATAAGGGACTGAACAAGGAAACCTAGGATATTTCCTAAAATAGGACTGACCTCTTCTTCGTCGTCGCCGCCGTCGATGTTGACCACGGGCTGCGGCAGAGGAGGCAGATGGCGTGGCAGAGGAGTCACCTGCTCCGGCGGAGGAGCCACCTGCTCCGGCGTAGGTGACACCTGCACCGGAGCCTGGACATGGTCGAAGACGTCAAGGCCGCCCTGCTGCCGGCTGGACCCCTCGCCGGCGGGGAGGGGTTTCTCCATGTGCAGCTTCGCACGACACTTGGATGCTTCGTGCGCCATGGCGTCGGCCCCGGCGTCGCCCCTCCCTCCCATGGTGCGCTTGGGCATCTCGATGGCGGAGGTGCAGCGGCGGGAAGGGAGCAGCGTCGGGAAGGGAGCAGCGGCAGGATGGGCAGGCGAGTGGTGAGGCGTGGGAGGAGAAAACCCTCGTATTTGTGGATGGAGAAGAGGACGGGAAGAGGGGGGCGGCGATGAGATAAATGCTAATGGGGAAGCGAAGCGTGCTATGGGGAAGCGGAGCCGCCGATTTAGTCCTGGGCAGTCAAAAGGAGTTGTTGCCACGTTCACACCTCCCCGTGCGTTGTTCACACCACCACGTCTTGCCACGTCAAAATGTAACTTCTCACTTCTCAGTAAAATGAATAGCCCGATCGTGCACAGCCATGATTTAGGTGTAATGCAACTTCCCTTGAAAAAATTGTGTAATGCAACTGCTCCCTCATTACACAGAACAAAGTCATACAGTGGGACAACTGAATTTGTAGGCTTGTTTCATCTGCACGTGTCATGTTTTATATTTGTCCTAAAATATGTTGTAAAACTTTACAAACAATGGAATGGCAAATGGATGTGACAAAACTTCGTCAGCAACTGCGTGGATTCGTCTGCCATATATCCGATGTCCGGTACGGAGGAGGGGAATGTTGATCCACGCGATGCCATGTGTTTCGTCTGGACCCATATCATGCACCCCGAGCCAACCGGGCCAAAACATGCGCCGCTAGCCTTCTCGATCTAAATAATGAGCTAGTGTCCACCATGTGTAGAGATGCTCATGTGGACAGGTTTGCTAGCACTAGTGAATGACGTCGGATCTCGGTGTGCAATATGTGTAGCTGCATGTCTCTTTGGCGTGCCTGGCATACCGAAGGGACTCGTCGAAGGTCCAACGAACCGCGGTGGGGTCAATGATGGATGTATGGTGTGGGTCACCCTGGCTAACGGTGCATGGTTTGAGTTTAGGTGGCTAGGTTTGCATGGCTGGGGGGCTAGATGGCTAATGAGTGCGCATGCGTCATCTGTACATTGTCAAGGTTGAATGGTGGTTGTCTACGTGGCCATGCGTGCATGCATGGTGTGGGTCCAGTTTGCGTTTGGCGCACGGGATGTGCCTTGGTGGGTAGGGCCCACAACTTGCGGCACAGAGTTCTGAAGCAGATGAAGGGGCGGGCCCCGGTCTTCGTCCACAAGCAGGACTTGTTCCCTCTCGAGCTAGCTCCGGGATGCGTTTTGGTCTCGTTTACACACAACCTATGTGAAGGCTTATGTGTGCTGCTCTCGATGTTCGATCACACCCACACCGCGAAAGGTCCCAAGAAATTTGGATCCATCATGAATTTGCACGGATTATAGCGGCGGCAGACAAGACCCGACATTTTTTGCCCTTAACAACGGCTCTGAGGCGGCCCTGCCCATTGGTCGCAGATGGCACATATATGGACCAGAGCTTAGCATGGAACTATCACCCCCAATCCCTGCTGTGATTTCATGTGGCCGCGGTATAGATCCTGAATTTCCGAGGATACTGCCATAGAAATGTGGCAAATGTCCCGAATATGGCAAGCGCGGGCTCCGAGAAAGGCCGGGACCTTGCATGCGCTTTTGGATTGTTCTTCGTTGACCCGAGAGAGAGCATCGACGAAAATGGAGGAACGGGCCCGCACTCATTGCGCACACCGGACACGTTACCTCAAGGTAGCTAGATCCAAACCATGCACCCCCGCCGTCTAGGCCCACGTGGTGCACCACTTAGACACTAGACCCACATCACTTACGCCGGCCCCCAAGCCAACCATTCCCCGTGTAGACTCATATGCCGCACCCTGCAAATAGCTTAGCACAAGACTTCCACCCCGATTTCCACAACATGCACCACTACACGTAAGTGTCCAAAAAATGGACTATCGCATTATCAACATTTTTTTGCCAAAACAAGTAAGTTGTTTTTAAATTGCTTGAAAATAGCAAGGTTTCTGTTAAATTATAATTTCATTAATTACACATTATAACGTGCATTTTTTGTCCCTCACGTTCACGCTGGCCTCGCCCTATAATCTAGGAGTGGTCGATCCAATCTCCCCACGGGGGACAACTTCCACGCACTATCTATCTTGGTTGGTTGCAACCATCTCGCCATCACGGTTTTTTATGGGAAAATCACATTCTTTTGTTTTTCCTTTCAAAGATATGTGGCGAAAAAACATGGAACAAAAATTGTAGAAGGCATGGTGGGATACGTGCACATGTTGTCTTTTTGTACTACAAGTGCACTTGTTGGCAAGTTGCATGTGCACGTGTCATGTTTCATTTTTTTATTGAAAATTATGTTGTACACCTTTACATAGACGCTTGAATTATTGTTTTCGTATGTTAATAATTCCTAAATATTGAAATTCAGCATGCACATAACACATGGCTTCCAAGCTTCGTCAGCGACCACTTGGATTCGTCTGGTACATGCCCGTTGTCTGGTATTAGGCAGGGGAATGTGGATCCATGCGATGGCATGCGTTTCATCTGGACCCATGTCACGCACCCCCAGCCAATCGGGGCGACATCATGTGCCGCTAGGCTTCTCGATCGTAACCATGCGCTAGTGTCCACCATGGGCAGAGATGCTCAGGTGCACAGGTTTGCTGGCACTAGTGAATGACGTCGTATCTCGGTGTGCAATATGTGTAGTCGCGTGTTGCTTTGACGTACCTGGCATGCCGAGGGAAAGGACTCGTGCCGGAGGTCCAACGAACCGAGGTGGGGTCAATAATGGATGGATGGTGTGGGTGAACCTGGCAAACGGTGCACGGTTTGAGTGAAGCTGGCTAGGTGTGCATGGCTGGGGGCTAGATGGCTAATGAGTGCGCATGCATCTTGTGTACATTGTCAAGGTTGACCGGTGAGTGTCTACTTGGCCACGCGTGCATACATGGTGTCGGTCCAGTTGGCGTGCAGCGCACGGGACGAGCCTTGGTTGCTAGGGTCCACATCTTGCGGCACGGAGTTCTGAAGCAGATGAAGGGGCAGGCCCTGCACACCGTTCATAGGCCAGACTCGTTTCCTCTCAATGGACAATGGCTCCGAGGCGGCCCTTCTCTTTGGTGGCACATGGCCCATATATATGGACCAAAGACCTTAGCATGTGATTGTTACCCCATTCCCTGCTATGATTTCATGTGGCCGCGGTATAGATCGTGAATTCCCGATGATACTACCCTAGAAATGCGGCAACTGTCCCGAATATGGCACGCGGGACCCAAGAAAGGCCGGGACCTAGCATGCGCGTTTGGATTGTTCTCTGTTGACCCGAGAGAAAGCACCGATGAAAACGGAGGAACGGGCCCGCACTCAGTGCGCAAAACGGATGCGTTACCTCAAGGTAGCTAGATCCAAACCATGCACGCCCGCCGTCTAGACTCACGTGGCGCACTACTTATGCAGTAGACCCACACCACTTACACCGGCCCCCAAGCCAAGCATTCCCCCCGGATAGACTCATATATCGCACACCACAAAATAGAATTAGCACAAGACTTTCACCCCGATTCACCAGGTTACTACCTTGTGCACCCCTAGCCAGCATGATACACTACATGCACCTAGAGCCACCTGGGCCCATAGCATGCACCACTACACGTACGTGTCCACAAAAAGAACTAACCCATAATCAACTTTTTTTTGCCAAAACAATTTAGTTATTTTTTTAATGGCTTGAAAATAGCAAGGTTTCTCTTAAATAATAATTTCGTTAATTACAATAAGGTCCATTTTGTAACCACACAAAATTCCCACCTTCCCTCGAAAAAAAGAATTCTCCTCTCACGATCACGATGGCCACACCCTATAATCTAGGAGTCGATCCAATCTCCCCACGAGGGCCAAGTTGCACGCAGTAGATATTTTTGGTCGGTTGCAAATTTCTCTCCAAAACGGTTTATTATGAGAAAATCACCTTATATTTTTTTACTTCCAAAGACATGTGGCGACAAAAGCATGGAACAAAATCGTAGGAGGCACGGTTGGATACGTGCACATGCTGTCTTTTTCTACTACAACTGGACCTGTTGGCAAATTCCATGTGCACGTGTCTTGTTTCAATTTATCTTGAAAATTATGTTGTACACATTTACATAGGCGACAAATTGTTGTTTTGATATGTTAATAAGCCCTAAATATTGACCACGTGACACATGTGGTAAGCAATCCAAACAATTCAAAAAAAATCCCTAAATATTGAATTCAAGCATGCTCCTAGAAATTATCAGTCATAGAACCAACATCTCTTTCGTAGAGATTAAGGTACTTCCACATTAAATCTAATACAATAAATTCAAAGGATCAACTTAATACATTAATAGCACATAGGGATGTAGCCCAGGAATCCAACGAGTAGAGAGAAAAGGAGGAAAAAAAGCTGGAAGAAGAAGGATCAGCCAGCAGCAACGCCATCAGCCTCCTAGCCTCACAATTCTAGGTCTCCAGCCTTGTGAACTCCAGTTATTTTCTTGCGAAACACGAATGGCAAAGTTGCTGTTACAGGTTAGGACTTAGTGAAACTTATAGTTATGTTGAAACAGTTATAATGACAAACATTGTTGACATGATGGTTACAACAAGCAAACAAAACCAAGCTCACAAGTGCAACTTACTTTTAACATCAAACAATTATATTACCGTGGCCACTTTAGAGCAAGATTTTACCATGCAACATAACCTTGTCATAGCAACAAAAGGCATGGCATGAAAGTATTGACAACATAATGCAAATAAATTTTAGGAAGCATGGCCATAGGAGTTATATTTTTAGTGGCAACCTTCAAGCAAAGTTGCATAGTTTTATAACAGAAAGGGCTGCTGTTATTGGTAGAGGCACACTAAGGTTGGCTAGCCATCGAGGATGACCAGTGGGCCAGGGGCCACATGACTGGGAGCATTTGTGTGTGCGTGACTGCCGTGGGACCCGGATGTCAGTGGCTTACTTTGAAAACAAAAAGGGGGGTTTATAGTTTAGTGGGAACCATCAAGCAAATTTGCAAAGTTTTATAGCTGACAGATTTATACTTGCTGAGATGCACAGAGTAAAATGATGGCATGTTGGAGGCAATAAATAAATATGCTACATGGCTTGTCATGGCATCTAATTGCACAGAATGCTAGTACAAATCATGGAGAACAAGACATACAACATGAGCATCTCCATAAGAGCTGGTAGCTCTACCAAAAAGCAATCAACAACTCAAAAAAAGGTTCAGATATAGTATCAAGCACTTAATAATAGACAGACACATAACAAATTTTTGGAGTAGAAATGCAGGTGAACATCAAATACTACCAGTACAACAGTACAAATTTAGCCTAGGGTTCATATACATCATAATCCAGCCCCCAAAAGCATGTACTCAATCACTACCACAACAACTGTAAGCACGAGCAGTAGGAAGATTAGGAGTGGGGAAGCTTACTCTAAACAACGGTACCGCCGCCGTTCAGACGAGGGGAGCGGCGAGGGAAGCGTGGAGAACGGCGGGGAAGCGATGTCATGACCACTGTCCTCCTCCTCTTGCGCTTCGGACTCATCTCCGACTCGGTTGGAGGCTCCACAATCTGCAACGGCACCTCGTGCACCGTGGGTTCCTGATCCAGTGGATGCTCTACCCTGGATCTGAACACCCACAACCTGCGCTTGTCCCATGGGCTGGACGAATTGGCCTGCTCCATCGCCCACAGGAGGATCTCGATGTCGTGCCTCGGTTGTGCGGGCGGGGGGAAAAGCTTTTTCTTCTCCCTGGATGTCATTTCCCTCAAAGTGGCCATTGCCGTCCAGTTCAACTGCCTTATGTTGTTAAACCAAGAACGGATCTCCATCAACCTGGCCATCTTGACCTGGTCGTCACCACCGATCTCCACGAAGTCGGCGTTCTCGCTGCCGGTGATCTGCTCCTCCATCGAGGTTCTTGCATGGATGAAAGAAGGGGGTGGGATGTGGAAGAGGAGACAAGCAAAGTTGCGGCCGCGAGAAGCAGGAGAAGGAGAGGGAGGAGATGTCGCGGTTGTAATGGCGATGGGTGAGGGTAAGGACGATGGCGGCGGCGGTTCTGCATTGGGTGAGAGGGGCGGCGCGTGATTGTTTTCTTCCTATGACTTTTTTTTGAGACAATTTTTTCCGATGACTAAAATGCCAGAGATTAAAACGGTTCCAAAAAAGCCCAACCACTGTAAAACTTTGTATAATAAATATAGATAATTCGGGCCAATCAAAGCCCACAACATGAATTAATAGTACGCTTACAACTTAAATAACACCAAGACAAATATAGATAGATAGATTTTTTAGCTAAAAAAGATAGATAGATAGATAGATGACCGCCGCTCTTCCACCAGGCTCCTCCTTGCTCCTCCTCCGGGCGCCCTTCACTGCTCCTCCGCGGTGTTGTTGATGGGGTACGGCGGAGTGTGCATGCGCTCGTCGGTGGGGTAGACGTTGTCGTAGTCCGTGAAGATGTTATGGGTGGTGAAAGCTATGAACTCGCAGCCACACCAGAACACGCGGCCGAGGAGGAAGAATGCGTCGAAGGGGTTGGTGAAGTGGGCAAGGATAGCAACCACAACCCCGTTGTGGATGACCTCCTCGACTCGGTACATCCTTGGAGATCCCCGAGGGAGCAGCCCGTAGCCAGCCCCAAGGAAGAAGTCAGTGAACCCCCTTGCGCCCCTCCACCTTGACATCGCCCACACACGAAGGGTGCTCTCGACGTACACCCCAGCGGGGTAGAGCATCTCCGGCACGGTGGGGATGAAGCGGTAGGTTGGCCCGGTGTATTGCATGGCTGCGGCGGGCTGGTTCTTGGGGCCGTTTGTGGTGAAGAAGAAGAAGGGCAGGCGCAAAATGCAGGTGGGAGAGTATGGGAGATAGATGAAGGGTGTGAGAGGAAGAGGAACATGATAGGTGGCTTAAATAGCCACCGTGGCAGTAATGGGGTCAAATGTGAACAAAATTTCCACCCACCGCGGCATCGGAAGTGTACACGTGTGGGAAACTGTAGTGTGAATGAAAATGCAAAGTTTAAGTGTTGCCCTATGTGCCATCGGTCGGGTCAACCGGGGACGGCTCTTCGGCGCGTGCTCCTTCGCGTATGTGAACGCATGCAATGTAGGCTCGCTCGGGCGCATGCAACGGCGGTGGACATCGCTCGGTCCAACGGTTGGGCTTCTTTACACAGCCCAACGACACGCATGGATGGCAGCCCACCCTCGAGCGCAAAAAAAAAACAGGCGCAGAAAAAAAACGTTAGTATTATATGATTTATCGACGCGAAAGCCCTAGATAATCCTTACAACGTCAAAAAGCTACGAAACTTGGCAATGATGGGTCATGTTGGTACAAGGTTGTTGGTCCACTTAAATGATGTCGACAAAAACATGCTTCGAGACGGACCCTTCCCGTCCCGAAAGGCCTCCCATGAAGCAGGTTCAGAATCACACCGAATTTTGCCACGATGTAAGTCCAATGAGATCAACACTTGTTCTTGTTGGCCAATGTGGCACTGACCGTCGAAGGAGATAAAGATTGATACTTGTTCATGTGGGCCCATATTTTTTAAACATGACTATATGCTTTTAGGTCTTCACCCTCCCCAATTTGTTGGCCAACTCAGCAGGTTTTGCCTTAAGATGCCACCTCTTTCTGTAAGCTGCAACTGCTGTGGTTTTGGAATGCTCGTTCTCTTTCCTGCAGAACTGGCATTTATAGAGACCGTTACGCCGGTACACAATCTTTGCAGCCATGAGCCACTTGAAGATTTTATTTCTGAAAGCTTCCCTCAGCTGTAGGTAGTTCTCCCATTCTTCCAAATCTGCAATCTGGTATTAGAAGAAAAAAATCTCATGCCAGTGAATTGTACATTATATCAAAGTCAGGCATAAATGGATTGTTTTTTCTTTGTATTGGTTTCCTAAAACTTCGGTTATATGAAAGACAGGCATAAAATGGAATACAAATGATCCATTCATCTAAATTTGCAAACCCTAGGACTGATAACCGTACGATTAATCAAAAAAAAGGCGAACAGTATGATTGTCTATATGACTAGCGAGGAATAACAAGAGAGCAATTTATAGGGTTAACCTCAAGAAGGCAAATTCTAGGGTTAATATCTGTACACACTAACCGGTTCGTCGTCGTTGGTGCTGTGTTGGGCCAGCTGCGGCTGCGAATTGGCGGCCACGACGTCCTTGTCGACCAGTTCCTTCATGGGGTCCACATCCGCCGCACAGAGCGCACCAGCCATGCACCCTCCCCCGGCAGGTAGGATCATCCTCGCCGGCAAGAATGTGGGCTTTTTGGCGGCGCCGAGTAATGGGCGGCGACAAAGATGTGGGTGGGTAGGCAGAGGCGATCGAACGTTGGAGGCGGGAGCGAGATTTGGGGAGTGAAAATTCAATTTGTTTGGGGGAGAGAGGTCAAGGCCGCGCACAATTCGTCACTTTCGAAATTTAGGTAGAAACATGCACGTATACGGCATCGTGCACACCTAGAGATTTGCCCGAACCAACCAATCAACCAACCAAGTAAAAGAAAAAGTGCACAATGTTGGTCCACAAACGTGGCAACATAAACCAAACACCAAAATAGTGTGTTAAAAAAACAACAAAATAGGAGGGACATTTTTTTTGTTTTGCGCAGTACTACTAAATACTAGAAGGGAGAATACTAGAAGGGACAGTTGGCACATTTAATTTCACATGGCATCTACCAGCTTTTTTGTTCATGGCTAGCTATGTTGTACGGATTAGGTAAAATGAATGGATAATTATTAAACCCTAGCTATTTTCAAGGTTTATCGGTGTGTGTCTACGTGGCCAAGTGTGCTTGCACGGTGTGGGTCCAGGTGAGTGTGATCATAACGGCAGCTGATGAGCATCATAGCCTAGAGAGCGGCGTCGAGGCCACCCCTCCCTTTGGTAGCATATGGTGCATATCTGGACCAAAGAGCTTAACATGGGGCTTTCATCCCAATCCTTGCTATGATTTTATGTGGCCGCCGTAGATCTTGAACTTTCGATGTTACAGCCCTAGAAATGCGGTAAATGTCCCGAATATGGGAGGGAGGGGGAGAAAGGCCACGCAATAAAGGATCCCCATAATTTTATGTTTGTTTTATCTGGCAAGACAAACAAGTTTTTTAAAATAAGGATTTTTAGCATGTTTTAATAAGGATTTTATAATTTCACATTATAAGGTGCTTATTTTTTCCTAAAACAAATGTGTTGCAAACGCACAAAGCTCCACATTGCGCCTCTCACCATCACGTTCACGTTGAACTCACCCTAAAATGAAGGAGAGGTAGATCGAATCTCCCCACAGGGGGCACCTCACCTAGTAGCTAAATATGGTTAGTTGAGAATTTCTCCCCAAGTTGTTTTTTGAGGCAAATCACATTGTTTTTTTTCCTCCAATATTGTGGCGAAATACATGGAAGAAAAATCGTGGGAGGCACGGTGGAACGAGTGCACCTGTTTTTCCCCTCCAAAAGTGCACTAGTTGCCATATTGCAAGTGAACGTGTCACCTGTACAAACAATTGAATTGTCATTTTTATTTTGTTAACAATTCCTAAATATTGAATTTCAGCATGCACCTACCCCATGTCAGTTAGGTAAAAAAAAATTTATCCAAGCTCTGCCAGCGACCGTGCAGATTCTTGTACCATGCACGTGTTGCTCCGGGCCTCTGGCGTCCGGTACCGGACAGGGGAATCTAGATGTGATGCAATACAATTCATGTTGACCCATATCATGCACCCTTAGCCAACCAAGCCGACAACATGCACCGCTAGCCACCTCGATCTAGACCATGCGGTAGTGTCCACGATGGGCAAAGATGCTCAGTTGGACATGTTTGCTGGCACTAGTGCATGATGCCCAATCTCGGTGTGCAAGACGGGTAGCCGTGTGTCGCTTTGACATGCTTGGCTTACGGATGGAGGGACTGGTTCGAGAACTAATGAACCGAGGTGGGGTCAAGGGTGGATGGATGGTGTGGGTCAACTTGGGTAAAGGGGAACGGTTTAAGGCCATTTGAACAATGTATGGCATGGCTATGGTCATGAGCTACCTCACTTGCCTTATCACGAATTTTTTCATAAGGGGACAGTGTAAACCTAAAAAATTTGAGTTTTATTTTTGGATATCCTGTTTGTTACATTTATGGCATCGTGTACAACAAATTTGGGGTTATTTTGGAGATGGTGAAAAAATGACTTCATTACAGACGGACCGTTTGGTCTCACTTAAGCGAGTTTTTCTAACAAGGTGGTTTTTTCGACCACATCCAAATCACCTAAAATTTTGTACACATGATATTTTCATAAACATAGACAGAATTTGAAAGTTTTCCAATTTTTTTAGAATTTTATATAATTTATAGTGGCTCAGTGAAACTCAGGTACATACCTCTGACTTTACCTTAAGGGGACAGTGTAAACTTCATTATTGCTGAATTTTCTTTGATAATCATGTTTATTACATGGATGTGACTGTGTAAAAAAAATTGGGTGATTTGGAAAAGAAAAAGCTCACCAACTAACAGGAGATATCAAACCCCACGGCCTGCATACGACTAGAAACCCAACCATATGGGCCAGGATGCAGGCTCGTGGGATGTTGATTTCTCCTGCTAGTAGGCCCCACAGGGCATACACAGAAGTGGATAGGGAACGTGCTGTTTCAGTGAGAGAGGCTCATGCAATTGGTCTCTCAGCCGCGTATATAAGTAGGTGCGTGCGCGTCTCGCTTGGCGAGGTGGGACTAAACTCCCACCACCCGTCAGTTACGCCCGGTGCGTCTCAGCGTTGGGCCAAATATTGTTGGGTTGTCCCAGGCGAACCTCACCCGCGTGCTGGACCACGCGTCCCTGTAGATGGTTGGGTTGGCCCATCATGTATGCATATCCTTTTTGTTTTTTGTTTTTCACAAATTCTCTTCCATTAATTATTATACAGTTCTAAAACAAAGGTTGTTGTAAACGCACAAAACTCCTTCTTCAGCCTCTCACCAGCACGTTCACGTTGAACTCACCCTAAAATCAAGGAGAGGTAGATCGAATCTCCCCACGGGGGACAACCTCCACGGAGTAGCTAAATATGGTTACTTCAGATTTTCTTCCCAAGTCGTTTTTTGAGGGGAAAATACATTTTTCTTTTTTCCTCCAATATTTGAGGCGAAATACATGGAACAAAAATTGTGGGAGGCACGGGGGATACCTGTTTTTTCCCCTCCAAAAGTGCACTTGTTGCCAAAATGCATGTGAACGTGTCATATTCCACATTTTCCTTAAAACATGTTGTACACCTTCACAAACAATTGAATTGTCGTTTTCATTTGGTTATCAATTCCTAAATCTTGAATTTCAGCATGCACCTATCCCATGGCGTCTCATCCAAGCTCCCACATCAACCACGCAGATTCTTCTACCATGCATGTGTGCTGCTCCGGCGTTCGGTACAAGAGAGGGGAATCTTGATCCGATGTGATGCGATTCATGTCTACCCATCGCATGCACCGCTAGGCAACCGGGCTGGCAACATGCACCGCTAGCCGCCTCGATCCAGATAATGGGCAAAGATGCTCAGCTGGACATGTTTGTTGGCACTAGTGCATGATCCGCCAATCTTGGTGTGCAAGACGTGTAGCCGTGTGTCGTTTTAACATGCTTGGCATACCGAGGGAAGGGACTCCTCGGAGATCCAACGAACCGAGGTGGGGTCAAGGATGGATGGATGGTGTGGGTCAGCTTGGCTAAAGGTTTACGGTGGGTTTCTATGTGGCCAAGTGTGCATGCATGGTGTGAATCCAGCTGTGTGTGATGCACTGGACGGGCCTTTTTGGATAGGGCCCACATGAAGCGGCAACGAATTTTGAGGAAAATGAAGGAACGGGCCCCTCACTCCGTCTGCATGCCGAACTCGTTCCCTCCATTGGCTAGATCCAGCATGCGATATGGCATGCCTTCCACATAGCCCGCGTTAGGGCTTATGCGTGTCGCTCTCGGTGTTTGACCACACCCTTCATGGGTCATACGACGAGACCACGCCAGGCCCCGTGAAGCACCGCCTAGACACAAACAGGACGCGTTACCTCTTGGTAGCTATATCCAAAGCACATGCAGACCCGTCGTCTAGATCCACGTGTGGAGCATAACGTAGACGTTTAGACTCATACGTGGACATGCATCCTCTTGGTAGACGTTTAGACTCATGCGTTACCTCTTGGTAGCTAGATCCAAACTGGACTCACAACACTTACGCCAGTCCCCGAACCATGCATCCCCGCCGTTTAGACTCATACGTGGACATGTGTGCATGCATGTTGTGGGTCCAGTTGAGTGCAATGGACGAGACATGCCTTGGTTACTAGGTCTAACATCACGTGGCATCGAGATTTGAGGCAAATGAAGGAACGGGCCCCGCACTCCTTTCACAGGCCAGATGCATTCTCTCTCGATGGCTTGATCCGACAAGCGATATGGTCCCATTTGCACACAGCCTATGTGACGGCCAATGCATGCTGCTCTCGATGTTTTACCACACCCTCTAGGGGTTGTACGATGACACCACACCAGGTCCGGTGAATTTTTAGCCCCTCATGAATTTGCATTGATTATAACGATAGCAGACGGGCATCATCGCCGTAGAGAACGGCTTCGAGGCCACGCCTCCTGTTGGTAGCATATGGCACATATATGGACCAAAGAGCTTAACATGGGGCACTCATCCCATTCCCTTCTATGATTTCATGGTGGCCGCATAAGATCTTGAACTTTCGAGGTTACAACCATAGAAATGCGGTAAATGGCCCGAATATGCGAGGGGGGGGGGGGCGAGAAAGGCGACGCAATTACCTACCCCCATTATTGAAGTTTGTTTTTCTGGAAAGAAACATTTTTTTATAAATAAGGAAGTTTCAGCACTTATTAATAACGATTTTATAATTTCACTTTGTAAGGTGCATTTTTTCTCTAAAACAAAGGTGTTGTAAACGCACAAAACTCCTCCTTGAGCCTCTCACCATCACGATCACGTTGAACTCACCCAAAAAGGATTTCCCTCTTTTTTACGATTTTCCTTTGTTTTTGTTTTTTAGCCAAAAGGATTTTGCTTTGTGTTTTTTTATTAGTAACATAGGGTTTTACTTTGTAACTGGTAAGCGGCCTGTGGGCCTGTTTGGTTGTTTCTTTATGAACTGGACCCACGGGCCGTTATTTTCTATGCTTGACACGGATAGGGTCCGTGTCATCACCCCCATCGCCCACACACCCCCGCACCCTCACACCCACCCTCCCCACAAACCACCCCGCCGCGACCCCGCCGCCTACTCGCCTGGCCGCTCTCGACGGTTGGAGCAGAAGAGCGCGGAGTGAGATTGGGAGGCCGCCAGCAAGCACCTAGCGACTACCGGCGACTAGGTGAAGTGAGAAACCCTAACTTGTAATCTTCGACTTCTTTGTTCCTTGTTGTGTTGCCGTTTCTGGAGTTGGATATGGTTTTCAAAGTCAGAGATTAGATAGTTAGGATTTTTAAATCGGAGGTTAGGTGGAAGGCGATGCAGAGATTGAAGGAAGTTTTCTACATCGGTGGCTAGCTGGGTATTTTTTCTAGGGTTTCGGTATTCCAGGGTTTTCATAACAATGAACAAGTGCAGATGCGTATCACAATAGCAGCAAATTTCAGCAAACAGTCCTTTAAAAACTTTAAAAAGTATTGGCCTTGTGCAGTGGCGAATCCAGGAAGAAACCAGAGGGTGGGCTCAAAACTTATAAGCTGGGCTAGTGGATTAAATTCCTTTTAGGACGAAATTAGGTTGGGTTTAGTAAGGCAGGCATTAACTTGTAGTCCTAGATTGCAAGTCAACTAAACATTTCTCAGAATAATATTTACTGGAGTGTTTTTTTTTGCAGAATATGAAATTTTGATCCAAATATTTGTATCTTTGTAGGGAAATAACAATAAACTCTTAATTCTGTTGCCCAAATTAGTTCATATTTTAAAGATTATAAATGTGAGGGCGTACAATATATCAGAGTTTTTAGGAATTATTTTAGGCTTTATTTTGTGTGGTTATGTAGTACCAGGAAAAATTGAAGTAAGTTCATTTTCTCCAACATGAAAGACAAGTGGCTAATTGAGTTGGTTACCCTGACGATCCTTTGTCCGTCCAGAACAGATTTTCTTTTCTTTTTCAAGGAACATATTGTTGGATTCGGATGTATGTAGATGGGCGGTATGTTGAAGGTGTGCGTGTGTACATTCGGGTAGGCCGAGTAACAGCAGTAGTAGGATTTATGTTTTCATAGGACTTTTCTCAGAGATTACTGCTCAGTCTCAGACACTACCTCAGTTGTGCTGCAGAGGAGGAGGGGCCAATGCCACGCGTTGACGCTCGGGGTGAGCCCATGCTGCCGGTCGAGGATGAAGAGAAGGACATGTCTGAACAAGCTGTGGTGCGGCGGGCACGCGCTGTGTTGCGGGGTTATGAGGAGTGGAGGGCGAGCCACCCGCTCAGTTCAAGTGTATGATTGTTGATTACTGATGCAGTACCTTCGTTGACTATACTGTATGATTGTTGCCTAGTGTGTTTACATGCATAAGCCCTTTTCTTAAATTCTCATCCTTTGCTTTTCTTCATTTTATTTTGTTTACACAGGTGGTGTGCATAACCTGTCGACAGGACTACAACAGGCCCCATGCTGATGGGTTGACATTTACCATCAGGCTAGATGGGGACACTTCAGCTGTGGTATAAATAATCATGTCAATTTTTACTTGTATTGTGTTTGTTCCCCTCTACTTTGAAGATTAACAAAATGTAGGAAATAAATAGCAATTAAATTCTACAGCTACAGATCGTGGCATGCTATGCAAGGCACCAGTGCAGCGCCATCCCAGACAGTTCATTGCTTTTTCAAGCGAGAGGGAGCCACATGTATGATTTTGGCGTGTACAAAGGGAATTCAAGGGCGATCATCTGTGGTGAAAACTGGTGCAGGTTTGTTGAAGACTTCGACCTGCGAGAAGGCGACCTTCTCTCATTTGATTTGACTGAAGACATTCCTATGGTGTACTGCTGCAACCTGCCATGGACATGCGATCAAAACGAAGAGCGTAAAGATCCTCTAGAATTAGCTGTCATAACGAAGGGAATTAATCTTACAAAGCAAGAGGAGCGTAACCTACATGACCTTTTGGCGATGAAGAAAGGTTATATAGGTGCATTTTTTGTCCACCGCTTCACCAAGTCGAACATAGCAGGAAAGACGATGGTATGTTTTTGGTGTACTAGTATTTTCTATTTTGTATGCATTTTTCTTTGTTTTTTCATGGAGAGAAAGTTTAATGATATGCTATTGTAGCTGAAACTAGTGAATACACTGATGTGTGTTTTTGCATATCCTTTTGTTTCCCATAATTCAAGATCCTTATGTAATATATGTAGATGTAGCTGAAGATCCTTTTGTTTACTGCTCCTTCACATATTTGATAATTTTTCTTCCTATGACGGTGCATACAGAGATTACCGGTGAAAGTTGTCGACGCGCTGAAGACCCTAGGAGATGGGGAGATACCGGGAGATGGGCTTGCTGGCATTCGGCTGTGCAAGGACAGTTTCATGCCGGTTAAGTACCACAAGTGTGATGATGGCCGCGTCATCTTCGTCAAGGGATGGAGTGATTTTGTTGACAGTGAAGGGCTTAAGGTTCATAAAGCCGTTCTTTTCGGTTTCAAGACCACCACCCGTGAAGATCTTCAGATCGAGGTGGTTATGAACATGCTGACCGAGGAGCCACAAATGTAGCACGACAACGCAAGAGTGTCCTTTACACTAGGTATAGTGCGAAAACTATGTTGATAGCAGTAATGCATCTATGGGGTTACGTCTTCATTATGTCTTGGGTGATGATGACTATGAGAGGAGGACATGTTGCAGTTAGAGTAAATGCTAGGATTCGTCCCTATTCAGGACTCAAAATAGGTCTTTCACAGGTGGTTGCTTTATTGGCTGCTGTTTCACTGGCTATACTCATGAACGATGGTAATGCAAATGGAATCGTTAAGGGGGTTTTATTAATATTTTAAATCATGGAGTTAAGATGGTAGAACTACCTATGAGTGTTTGCGTAGGAGATGCGGGAAGGGCATCAGTTGTGTTCTTGACTCTTTGGCAATGCAGGAATAATGTGAGATTACAAAATAAGTGGTATAGTGATCTTATGATTCTTGTTTAGCTAATTTTATTGTGGATCATGGGATGGTCTATATTGCAGATGAAGGTGGTAAACAAAGAGGTACTGATGTTGGGAGCAAAGAGGTGATAATGCTCTATATGCGTAGGCTAGAGCATGTAGCAGGTGAATTGTACAGTTCATCGCAAGTGTGGAGTCACAGGGTACTGCGGTGTCGCCTGTGCATCTCTGCCGTAGTTTTATTTTTTGGACCTTCATGTTAAGTCTGGCTGGGCTTGCTACCATGTATGATTTGTGCTGCTAGTTGATTACTTTAGTTTCTAGCTGTAGTTTGTATCAGGCACTTGAAAGACCATGTGGTTTCTGCTAATGGAAAATCAGAGGGGGCGACCCTTCTTTTGATTAAAAAATGAACTTTCTCTATGCAATTAAAAAATAAAATTTCTCTATTCAAACCCAGTTGAGAACAGTATTCATTATAAATCTGAAATAATCTTTTGGTAAAAATGGCTATCGCATTCTGTATCATAGCTAGCGAAACCGAAACAAAATAAACGTCTTAAGTATAATATCTCGTGAACGTGGATCAAATTAGGCAAGACAGCTAGAATAAAGGATGATTCAACTTGCAGGAAATTTGAACTTACGACTTACTAGCAGTACAATAAAGTTTACAGACTATCAGCTAGATTAATAGAAGAAACATTTTAGGTTGATTCATTCTTCCTTCCTGACCTCTTTGACCGCCTAGATGGTTTGGCGAGATGTTGGCGCTGACTCTCGAACCCCTTCTGGAAGTTCACCAACCGCCTGTATACATCGTAGGTGGCATACGCGTCCATGGAAGAATAATAGATGTTCTTCAAGGGCAAAGGCGCTTCTGCCCATATATGGTGGTCATCTTCTGTGATAGCGTCCTTCATCTTGTTGTAGCTGTGGTGGATGATGGAACCAGCGTAGTCAGCCAAGCCATACTTTGGCTTAATCGTCACTGGATCAGGCACTCTCCACATATTCTGGATATCCACAAAGTTTTATACCACCAGACCAACATGCTTGAGTTTTTTCTCGTCATTGTTGATGTCCACCCCAACAAAGGTGTACTCCTCGTCGAGCAGGAAGGCGGCAAGCAGGCCGCAGTGCTCATCAGCAACGCTTATGTGGTACACGAGGACGTAGATGCCAACGCATAACTGGACCACGGCCGCCATCTGTGTCGGACCACGAGGCCAGGTGTACTCCACATCCAGTGCAACTATCTTCTGGTCGTCGTTCCGCAGCCAGTATTTGAATCTGATAATGCAGTACTCAACACAGCTAGCCTTGTTCGTGTACTTCACACAAATTTTGGTATTTCCATCTGCCCTAGCAGCATAATCATTCTCGAACGCCATGCTGAAGGACTGTAATTGATGAAACCAGTTTAAGACATGAAGCATGACAATAACATGATAACAATAAACCGAGATGAATATGACGGCAGATAGTATAGGAATTCTGGCGCTATTGCAAGTTAATGTAAACAAGTGCATGAACAATTTAAACTAAACAAGTACTCCCTCTGTAAAGAAATCACTAAAGCAGTGAACCAAAAGTTGTTATATTTCCTTGCAGAGGGAGTATATGCGAATTAACAATCAAAATTTACGCTCTTGAAATATTTATCTAAACAGCTGCATCAACAATCAAGAATAAACATGTATCTATGAATTGTTCATCGCCCATGCAGATGAAACTGTGTGTACAAACTAAAGAAGCAGGAGAAAAACAAGAAATTGACAAGACAACGGACTAGATGTTGCATGCAGATGAATCTGTGTGCAAAATTCTCATAAGGCGACGGACTACATGTTGCAGGCAGATGAATCTGTGCGCACAAAATAAAGAAGCAGGAGAACAAGAAATTGACAAGAAGAAGGCCATCGTATGTGCTGCTACTGGAGAACTACTAACAAAATTGACAGGAAGGAGAACTCACCGTTCCAGAAGCCAGATTGTTGGGAGAGTGGGCGACGCAGAGGAAGAGGGAATCGAGAGGACATAGAGGCAGAGGAACCGTTTTTGGAGAGTCGTGGCAGTGAGGACGAAGCGCCCTCGCGCATGCCCGTCCTAAATAATTGGGACGGGGCTCGTCGCGCCTGTTGGAGTCCTCGCTTCCTTTCTCATGTTCACATTTAAAATGGGCTCATCCCATAGGCCCGTATAAGAAAGCACAAGAAGCCCAAACGCTTCACGGTTGAGATTACTGATCTAAACTTGCTAAAATATTCACAAAATAAAAAAACTAGCTAAAAAAACATTACGTGATCTAAAACTACCTCTTCGTGAGATCCCAAATTCCCAATATTCCTTATGGTGGGTTGTTAGAGAATCCCCTATAAATAAACATTACGTGATCTAAAACTACCTCTTCGTGAGATCCCAAATTCCCAATATTTCCTTGTGATCGGTTGTTAGAGAATCCCCTATAAATACGAAGCTTTTCGCAGCATAGATCATATACTTCCACCCCACGCCTCCCATACCTAGCCTTCCATGACTACACCGAATTACCACCGCACGCCGCCCAAAGTAGCTCCCAGGTCGGTGACGTCGGAGAAGCCGGCGAAGCAAAAGATGAAAGCGAACGGCAATGGAGCCGGTCGCCATCGAGAGAATCCTCCGGTAAAGATCGAGATCCTTGTATTCTGTATACTCCCTCCTTCCCAAGTCTGCGTGCAATCCCATTATACCGAAGGGATATGGGTGTGTCTAGAAAGAAAAGAAAAAAGGACAAAAAAAGGCTTGCACGAGTCTTAGCATAAAATCAATGACATAGGACTTAGATAAGCAATACTTAGAGCACATCTAGATGTGCTTTAGCAAAACTTAAGTGAGATCGTGCATGCCTTCAGTTTTTAGTCGTGAATGCCTCTCTTTGTAATGAAACTTGCGCTAATTTTTGTGCTGGAAAGTTCTACGTGCAACGATATGGGAAGGAAGGACTAGTAAATGGTGGAGCAAATCTGGAGGGCAACCTAGCACTGCTGCAAGTAATACAATCATTATTAACATACCACACATTTAATTTTATGGAAAAATTTCTAAGCTGTTTTTGTTGTAATGCAGACGTGGTACTACGAGAAGTGGAGGGTGCACCAATTGGACAATACCATCTCGTATGCATCAAGGTTAAGGACGCTGATCCAAAACTGCCACGAGGCCGCTTTGGCGGGCAGTCATGGAACAACAAAAGGAGACAACTACCTCAGACATGATCTGGTACCATCTAACCATGACATAAACACATTTATTTTTCTAATTATTATGCATGTTGATGTAATCATCTTTGTTGTCCAGGTTTTTCTACCTACGAACATGGCGAACACCCACTGGTTCCTTGTGGTTGTAAACCCCAGAAGGAGGGAGATTCAGATTCTTGATTCACTTTTGAGCTACATAGTAAGCACACAAGTGGTTCACGTGGTGAGATTTTAAACGTCTTTCAATATAACACAACATTTAGCATCATACCTAACCTTGAACCGTGAGCAACTTCTCATACCATGGACTTTGGCAGATACGTGGGGTGGAAGCACATCTGAGAGCATCGCTGCGAATCAATGGACCACAAAGCCATGCATGGCAAGACATTAACGTGACCCAATGGACAGTAAAGCATGTTCCTGTGCCAAGACAAGATGACAAGTCAGTCAACAGTATTAGCTTCTAAATTTCTTTTTCATTGTTAATACGTGAAATGGTGCTAACAGAATTAATTGTTGTAGTTCTTCTTGTGCACTCTACATGCTGAAGAACATCGAATTCTTTACGGGAGAAGCTCTTACGCTGCGTTATGACCAAGTACGTATAGTAACACCTAAAATTCTGTCAATTTTGTAAACATATGGAACGATACTAACATATCCTCCCATGCAGGCATACATTGACAATTATAGAAGAGAGCTGCCTGTTGTCCTTCTTAATTCGCCCTACTATAAATTAATGTCCATGAAAAGGCTGAAGACGTACAATGCTAGCCTATCGGATGCAGCTGCAATTGGAGATCGTGAAGATGCAAGCAGTTAGTCCAGCAGTGGTTGATTCTTCGATCTGGAGTGTACACTTGGTTATGAAGCGGTAGAGTAGGGTGTGGTTTGGTTTTAGTCCCGAAGAAGGTTTCCTAGCTATGTTCTAAGTCCAGTGCGGGTTAATCAAGTTGTAATATTTCACAGTACTGGTTCCAAATACTATTCTTGAAATAAATTTGGTCTGCATGGGAGACGCTGAAACATATATTTGCTTTTTACAACCAGAACTTTTGAAGCTTAGGAAGGTTAACTGAATTCGTAAATTTATATTTAATTGTCGTCGGAGTCTGGACAAGATTCAATACAATTAAATCGCTAGTTAGAAGTTTCAGAAATTTTTTAACATCGCTAGTTAGAAGTTTCAGAAAAATTTCAGCGAGTGCTGAAATATTTTGGCATCGCTAGTTAGAAGTTTCAGAATTTTTTTAACATCGCTAGTTAGAAGTTTCAGAAAATTTTTAGCGAGTGCTGAAATATTTTGGCCGAAATTCAGTGACGCTGAAATATTTTAGCTGAAAGTCAAATATTGTAGTGAGTGCTGAAATGAATGAAGTTCAGTTATTTCATCGAAATCTCACCGAAGTGAAAACCATGGTGTCGTGCCATCTTGAGCAGCACGAGACATGATTCAGTATTATTAAGAAAATTTGGTCTCACATATACGAGGAAAAAAAGGTATGAGCATGAGCATGCAAGATCGGATGGGCAATAAAATAGCTTCACAAGAGAATAAATACTTCACGTGTGAAGACTCAATCTTAGTGGACTTTAGAACCAGTTTTCATCCTAAAAGAGGTCCAGTGAACTACTTATAACCAATAATAAAAGCGGTCCAGTTCTTTTGGCTGATTTTCAAAGAAACGGGAACGATATCTTTTTGATGATCGTGATTCTCAGGAGACCTACGTGTTGTTACGCAACTTACCTTGGTTTTTTTTAAACCATAACTTACCTTTGCTAAACTCTCCACGCCCCCCTAATATTCAACCAGGTGGGTCCCCTCCCTTGATTTCCTCCAACCAAAGAAATCTATACGTAGATATATGCCCGGGTTGTTACGATCCCTATAAATAGGGATCCTTTGAAACCTCGTAGATCATAGTTCGTCCTTCTGCGCCGCCCAAACCAGCAAGACAGAAGGACGGAGCAACCCAGGAATCCAGCAAGACCGAACGACGGAGCCAAACATGAATCCTCTGGTAACTCCCCACGATCTCAGCCGCTGCTATTTTTCGTGCCACGGTCTTCCTCTCATGATCTCTTGCTGCGACCCCACTCGTTGTTTGCATATTCATGTAACTCAGCACGTTTTTAAACAAATTAAGTTGGGGGCGTTAGGGGAGGGCGCTAGGATTTGTTTCCTACCAGATTGGCAGTTCATTGATTAATTCCAGGCTAAATCTTAGCGTCTGGTCTTGTCGATGCCAATTAGTGCAGCGGGCGCTTGCCTTCTTTTTTTCCTTCCGCACGAGTTATGGAAGGCATCGATGGCCCATGTTTTAATTCCATACTACTGACCATGATTAGCGCCTAGAGTTGAGGAGACCACGGTTGGATAGTTTTTTATTTTCCAATCTTTATTTTATTTCAGATAAGTGCCTTGCAATGGAGATTACCTTAGATGACCGTTCAAACGTAACCAAGCTGAATCACATGATAGTATTTGCACATACATGGAACTCAGCATGCTTGTACCTCATGCAGTAGCGTAGAGCACAATTTTTATGTTGGTATATATAAGTTGTATTCGTCTGTATGAGTGTTTAAATTGTATACCATGCTGAATCTAATCACACTTGCACATCCATTGAACCCAGGATGCTTCTTTGCCGCCATATGAGGAGTTCATAAACGGATTAAACACGCAGCAAAGGATGTACATCCAGTTGATAGGACTGGGTGGACTTCTCAAGACACCTAGCATCAAAATTAGACGTGTACTCTGCCTGGCCATCGCTAATTCATATGATGCAGAGCAGGATGCCTTTATCATCAATGGGAGACCATGTAGGATCACACTAGAAGATGTAGCGCATATAACAGGCATGCCCTGCCATGGGAAGAAGCACGTCCCTTCAAATCTTGATGATAATATGGAGTTGTGGAAGAAACTGAAAGACCGTAATGACACCAAAATAACTTTCAAAGGATTGCTAGCCAAGATGAAAGTCGACAGCACACCAAATTTTGTCAGGCCATTTGTCTTGTACACCATAGGCAAATATGTATGCCGAACAAAAGAGGAGTATGTGGATAACAAATATATTGGGATTGTTAGAAACGTTGAGACGATAAAGGGCACAAATCTTGGACAGCTAACGCTTGACTATCTTATGGATAGCGTGAAGAATTTTGTAAATGGTGAGGCAATTCTGGAGGGGAATCTACCACTGCTGCAGGTAATTCGTAGTAGTACAATTATCAGTTACCTAACATACATTACATAATGTACGGGAATGTTTGTAAACTGCTTTTGTTGTCATGCAGACATGGTACTACGAGAAGTTCAGAGTGCACCAATTGGACTCTAGCATCTCGTATGAATCAAGGTTAAGGCCGCTGATCCAGAACTGGAGCGAGGAGAAGGCAAAAAAGGTTGACAATATAATCCAGAATAATTATCTGGGAGTTGGAGAGGTAAAATGTCAGCACATTGCCTGGATTATGTAACATATATATTTTCTAAATCATACTAACGACACTAAACTGCAGTATGTGGAGGACCTGATGAGGCCTTTCATTCCAGCACGAGATGGTACGCTGGCCAAACCGAAGACTGGCGCTCAGGTAAATGAGTTACATCAGGCACAAATATATATTGTAACATTCCAACTAGTATGAAGTTATATGATTCTAACTGTTTCAAAGTCTCAGATTAAGGTACTCGTCGGACGTGTATTGACTGATTTGCAAGAAGTTGCCTCCCTCCTGCGGGAGGCCGGTGCAGAACAAAACCATAGGATGTGCACCCTTGAAAAGAAAATGGATGAGTGCCTTAGGCGTACCCGTACAAATGCCAAGCTCACGGAGGACCTCATCAAAGAATTGAACGTAAGCCTAGAATTATGAGATTAGTATATATAATTGGAAATTTACGTGTACAAGTTTTTTTCTAATTTAGTTTACTATGAAAACACCCCAGACTAACATGTATTTTTTAAAGAAAAAACACGATGGAATATTTCCAGGAGTGGAGGACATACATCTATCTGACCTCGGGGCACCTTCACACCCAATGGAGCCTCTGTTGAGAATGCTGAGCAGGCTTCTGACCAGGGGAAACAAAAGGATGTCACGGAGGTCGCTGCTAAGCACGATTGTAAGCAGGGAATAAAAAATGATGACATGGAGCCCCCCATGAAGAACCTTGATGAAGATTTTGACGTACGCATGTTAACTTAATTATGAAACAATCATTGTCGTTTCAGAAATAACATGTGATCTTCCACGTACAGGATGAAGCATTCGAAAGAGCTGCTGTAAAAATCAAACAGGATCTCAGTGGTGTTCATAAGCTTTTGAAAGAGGTGGATGATATCCAGGGAGCTCCTAGTTTTGATAAGCAAATGCATTCCAAAGCCACCACAAGCCTTGAAGATTTCCAGGTGATGCACATTTTACCTATAATTGAGCAAGAATCTGCTAAAGGCTAACACGCGGTTTATTTCGTCTGACAGAATCCGTTCAACAGACGGAGTAAGCAGCACTCTGTGAAGGCTACGGGATCGCGAGATCCTGAAGAGCCCCGTGCCTTCACAGATGATGACAGCCATGATGAATCCTTTCAAAAGCAGCAACAAGTAAGTGTGGTTGAATCGACGCCACCAAATCATGGGGGCGAAAAGAAAAGGGTGGTATTGCAATTATTTAAGAATGACGAGTATGCTTCGTACGATACTGAGAAGAAAAAAAAGGAAAAACAAGACTCCATCAGAGTGTACAAATGATTCCGAGGACACGAACAGTAAAAAGAGGAAAATCGGCTCTAGCAACTTAAAAAAGAGGTCAGAAGTTCCTGAAACCCAGAGGGACCAGCTAGACGTGGTTCGACAGGATTTCGTGGCGTCACTGATCAACACTACAAATCGTGAAAAACAAATGGTCTTAGTTGATGACATTGTCGTGCTATCAAAGCATTTGCAATGCCTCACCCATAAAGATGAATCTGAAGATGGCGTATGGTTGGGTGACGAAGTAAGATAGTATTTCACAAATTAGTTTATGAAGTTTCATTTTTGTACAATACAATTAACTTGATTATTGTTGTAGGTGGTTGATGCTGCGATCCAGCTCATGCGTCATGATCAACCAATTGACACAAGGGACGGCCAACTGGTTTACATTGAGAGGGTGGCCGGCGTCGCTAAGCTCGAAAGAGATGGTAGGATAGAGGAGTGCTACGAGGACGCTTTGGCAGGCATTCCTGGAACAACACAAGGCACCACCTACCTGAAACATGATATGGTATTTTAAGCTGACGTAGAACAGATTTTTTTATTACTATGCACGTTGATCTAATTATCTGTGCACTCCAGGTTTTCCTACCTACGAATAGTTTAAACACCCACTGGTTCCTTGTGGTCGTAAACCCCAGAAGGAAGGAGATTCAGGTTCTTGATTCACTTTTCCACTGTATGATACCCAGAGAAGTAAATAACGTGGTGAGAATTTCAACATATTTAATTATAAGAAAGGATTTAACATCGTATGTAAGTATTAGTCGTAGGCAACTTCTCATCCCATTGGGCTTGCAGGTACGTGGGATGGAAGCACATCTGAGAGCAGCGATGCGAGTCAATGGGATTGAAAGCAATGCATGGGAAGACATTAACGTGACGCAATGGCCAGTACGGAATATTAATGTGCCAAAATCCGATGAGACGTCAGTCAACAATATTAGCTTTTGTTTTTGTTTTAGATTGTTAATATCTGAAATGCTGATCTAACAACATAAAATGTTGCAGTTCTTGTTGTGCACTGTACATGCTGAAGAACATCGAATTATTTACGGGAGTAAAACTGAGGTTGCAATATGACGAAGTACGTAGAGTAACACCTAAAATTCTGTCATTTTCTGAAACATATGGAACGATACTAACATATCCTCGCATGCAGGCCTACATCGACAAATTCAGAAGAGAGCTACCTGTTGTGCTTGTCGATTCACCCTACAACAAAATGAAATACAGGAGTAGGTTCAAGCAGTACCATGCTAGGCAATCGGATGCAGCTGCGGTTGAAGACGACGAGGATGCAAGCAGTTAGTCCAGCATTGTGGTTCATTCTTACATGTGGAGTGTACACTTGGCCATAAAGCGATAGAGTAGGGTGTGGTTGGGTTTTAGTCCCGAAGAAGGTTTCCTAGCCGTGTTCTTAGTCCATTGCACATGAGTCAAGTTGTAAAACTTCAATAATATTGGTTACTATATTTTGCTTGAAATAAATTTGGTCTCTACGGGATCTCGTAGAAATCTATATTTGCTTTTTACTACCATGTGACAGTAATGGTGCCTGGGGCAACCCTAGAAGAATAATGGATTATGATATGTCTATTTTCATACGAGAGAAAAATTATTAAGCATGAGCATAGCCTCACAACAGAAGTCAAAAATACTGCCTGATTCAACACGCAATCCCAGCTATGTCTCGTAGGCAGGCCGCAAAGCCAAAAAATAGAGCATAGGATAACAAGAGTAAAAGCACGTACCATAGGGGGCCTCTGCAGGTGCTGCAACGCTGAATTGAAGCGATCACCTTCAGGAGCACAGTGGTGTGGCCATGGTACATCCATCCTGCCTCAGGGAATCACATAGCATGTTCTGTCATAGCCCTGCAAAACAGAGGAAAAATTACTACTTGTACTAACCTTGTCAAGTGTGTGCATGTAACAAATGTTGGACATAACTAAACACGGAAGAATGAAATGCAACATATGGAAGAATCGAATGCTCATTCCTTTCTCTCTGCTTTTTGCGAGGACCATTACTCTCCCTTTAACAAGGCTAAAACATCATAATAAGACTTAACAGCAATCTTGAAAAGGTGGATATCCCATGTGAATCTAATTTTTCATATAAAGCACATGCCAAGTCTGTTGATCCCAGTCCAGCAATTGCACAAGAAGAAGCGAGCATCATAAATATTGAGCAACATAAGCTATGAATTGTTTATAGTACATTCCAAAATTAATAGCTTATCATCTCTATTGATCTCCAAATCTCACCTATCAGCCAAATTGAAAGAATACATGTTGAATGCAACGATTGAACGTTCGTAGATCAAGCAGTCGGGGCTGGACGAATGGGGCTGGCCGTCGAGGCCGGCGGCCGGCTTCATCTAGTCCCGCAGAACATGATCCATACCCAACCACCTTGCCATCGGACGAGATGCATGGCCAGATCAAAGCTGCAGCCATGGCTGAGAAATGATATGTAGCGGACGCAAACAACCAATTGGGGTGTGGGAAAGAGGTTGCCTATAACCTTGTGGCTATAGGCACCCGCATGGAGGACTGGGAGGTGGGATGGCGCCGACTCTTCGCCGGCGGCCGCCGCGGGGAGGGCAGTGGGCCTCCTCTCGTGTTCGTTGAAAAGGTGGTGCGAGATCGCGAGGGAATTGGGGTGGAGGAAGGGAGGGGCCGCGACGCGCGGCTAGATCCTGCCGGCGACGAGGGAGGGAGGGGCCGCGACGAGCGGCTAGATCCTACCGGCGAGGATTAAAACCGTAGCGGCGGCGAGGAATAAACCCTAGCGAATGGCATAAATATCAAACCGAAAATAGCCCTGAAATTCGTACCGAGAATACCCTCGAAATATTTGGGAGGGAAAATCAGATCAGTTCGAAATATTTTTTCTCCCGAAAATGCCCCTCGGGGTCTGATATAATACACGTGATATCAGCGTATTGCATCGGATCTGGACCGTCGAATTCGCTCCGACGGACGGTCCATATCATCCGGATGCACTGTAAAATGACTCATTAGTTATGATGAATGCAGCTGATTATCATGTATACACAAACTTCTCACCGCTAGAGAGATGAGTTTTAGCCACACCAAGGTGGATTGTTGATAAAAGTTCAAAACTTGATATTATTGTTACCAATAATCTATTTTTTACCAACACTATGTTGTCGCGTCGTGGTGGCTATACTCTAGTTAATAAAGGTATTTGGCGACCAACATATCACTCGTCACTAGAAGTCATATCAAGCTGGACTTGATGGCTATACTCACCGATGCTGCGTTTTCGGAGCGGTCTGGTGCAGAGGGTGGGGTCTTATTTGCAGAGATGATGCGGATGATATTCAATTTGCAGGAGCAGGGGGTAAATATAATTTTGGTGATACCTTGCAGGTTGAAACTTTTGCCCTATCTTAGGCTGTGTCGATGGCAGATCGGCTTGGAGTGGGTCGAGCAATCTTCGAGACTGACTCCTTGGTGCTTAAGCAAGTTGTTACCTCTAACGCCTATGGTCTAGGGCCGTTGGGAGCCATGTTCAGCGACATTAAGTTCCGGCTCCAAACTCTGTTCATAGAGGCTCGTGTGGTCTGTGTGGCTAGATCTTGTAGTAAGCCTGCACTACCCTACTGATGTACTTTGCGGTGACCAGCGATCAGGCCGTGTCTTTATGAAATACGAGTGTCTAGTGACCAACCGACGCTTGGTTGCTGAAATTTCATAGCCACGCATGCGCATGTTCGGTGACTAGACATCTCAGGCACAATAAGATTATTTTTTAGCAGTACAATGACAAACATGGTATGACCCAACATACGACATAAGGATCCCTGCACAAGCGTCGACGACTCACAACCTAGACAAAACACTATTAACCAAGCAGAGACCACAAACACTCATGAACGCATTTACTATATATGGAGGACCTTGCAACATTCAACGTCAACGACCATTTTTTTTAGAAAAGGAGGAGGACCCCGGCCTCTATATCTGGACGATGCATGCAGCCATTTTATTAATTATTCACACAAGACCTTACAAAGTCATACAACAGTAAGATTAAAGCCACCGTCTAGGCAACATCTGTCGCTACTCCTATCCATTTGATGAAGGGATGCCGATAGTCTGGGCCTAATACCAAACAGATCTCGCAACCAAACCTAACATCTAAGACCTGACGTCGCAACCAGGACGCCTGCCGGGCATGGGGCACCCACCAGTCTGTCGCACTCCTCAACCAGGACGCCTGCCGGGTATGAGGCCGCCGCAGCCACCTGCCGCCAATCCATCTTCAGTGCTGTACTGCTGCTTCTACCTTGCCCGGTCTAGCTGCCGTCGACGCCACCACGACGCCAAACAATGCCACCATCCTGCGCTTCCATCATCACACGCCCATATGCGAGACCCCGCTGCTCCATGCCGCTGAGACCCACCGTTGTCGACGTGCCAGATGCCACGCCGCTCCTCCTACACGAACACCACTTGCTGCCACTGGTCCCACCCCCTCCGCCTGCAGTTCCTTTAACCGAGCACCCAAACACCCCAGGCGGCGCCTCCAAGAAGGGTACAACACAGGCAGTGCCGCCGCCGCCCAATCTAAGGAGATTTTGGGTTTTCACCCCGGCATGGGGTCAGGGTGGAAGGCAGGGACCTCGACGGCGCCTGCAAGGAGGAGAACGGCGACCCTGGTCGTCGCCTCCGTCGGGTTGAAAGAGTCATCCAGAGTTTCCTCCGGTCCGATGTCACCTCGATCAGCCCCCGCGAACGCACCGAGGCCGACGACCGCGATCGTAAACCACCAAGTACAGCGGGAGAGAGCCTGCAGCGCGGATGAGATCCAGCGGCAACTCACCGCCCACGCGGTCAAGACGCCGTCCATCCACCCCTCGCGAACGTCGCCAGCCGAGGGCGCCGTCGCCATGCCTAACGGGGCCGCCACCCTAGGTCCAGGTTCCTCCACGATGGCCGGAGTGGCGAGATCCACCACGAGCGACGAGATCCGGCACCGCGCGGCCAACGCCATCGCCCAAGCCCACCGTCGACCGATCCCGCAGCCGCCGGGAGCCCGCACGCTGTCGGGAATCCCACACCCATGGATCTGGGCGCCCGTGCACCGCCACGAGCCCGCCGCCTCCGGGATTCGCCACACCGTCGGGAGGGCCGCACCCCCCGGATCAGGACGGCCGCGCCGCCACGGATCCGGGAGAGGGAGGAGAGACCCTCCGCCGCCGCCGCCGTCGCACGCACTGCCTTTGCCCGGCGCCGACCATTGGCAGCGGCGGAGGGAGAGAAGGGCGCAGGAGGGGTACTAGGACAACAGGCGTGCAAGCTCTCCAGAATGGCATCCGCCATCCACCTGAAGTGCACCCTACTTGAGCACGGGTTCCAGGACGTCGCACGACCCTCCAAAATATGCACCGCCGAGTTTGCCGACACCCAACCAGCCAGATAAGGGGAAGAATCCAATGGAATGAGATAACCCGGCGACATGAGGCGGAAGCCGAGAATCGGAGGAAGAACTGCACGTCATAAGTATGATTAGGAGATGTGTTTCAAGATGCCTCCCAGTCCTAATAAACTACAACTTCTCTCAATTATCGACTAACTTCTTCTAGTTGTCATTCCTCTAACCCTCTCCCCAGTCTCTCAACTCAATTATTCGAAATGGAAGGATTCCTACATCATTAAAAAGAAAATAGTTGTCCGGTTAGTTAGGGAAAACCCGGCAAAAACCAGAGGGTTGTCGAGTTAATTAGATGTCAGCTCAATTCCCGTTAATCTAGGAGCTACTAGCTTGATAAGAAGAGCTAATAAATGAGGTGGGAGGAAGTCTACAGTCAAAATTTGGGTATGCAAGCATTGAGCAGGAGAGGGCATTGCATCCTTATATAATGGCACGTGCCACAGGCCGAGAGTGTTTTTCCTCTTTTCAAAAATAAAATAAAATAATGGCACATGTACAAGAAAATAATGTTCAAACATACGTGTGCTTCAACTCAACAGTGGCTGAAGTGACACACATGAAAAGCAGATGAGATATATTTCTTGAACGATACGGATGAGGTGAAAGAAATGAGTAAATTAATTGTTTGCCCAACTTATTACAAGTACCAGAGGCAGTCTCGGCCAGAATAAAAGCTTTCATTACATTGGCCCAACTTGTTACCTATGTTTTGCTGAATACTCATCTTCCTCATGTTTCATATATTTTTACACGGAAATTCATGGATATTTTTTGTATCTTTTTTGCTTTTCGAGTTCATTGATTTGCATTTTTTTTACCGGTTCATTTATGTAGGCGCATGAACAGTTAATGGACGAAGTTTAGCCACCCGACATGAAGGCCTATCCTTCCAAGTATGCTTAGACAAAGCCACCCTATGATGTCCAAAGTTTAAGCACTCATCAAGTGGAGATGGGAGAATTACATTGACGGGCCAAACTTTGACACGTCAGAAGAGAATGTGTCATCTGTCAATGTCGTCGTTTTTTTTTTGGAGGAAATCAATGTCATCATTGGTGAAGTGGTATGATCACGATGGGGCTCTTCGCTCCTATTCCCTGCGTGGGTCAGGGAATAGCAGGCAAACACGCATCCATGGGCTATGAGAGCTCCTGCTATATGGGCTGGCTCATTCCCATTTCCTTCCCCGTCAGTTTTAGGTTATAACCTTCCTTGAACCGGTAGTTCTTCTTCTTTTTTTGTCTGAACATGTTTTTTCTTTTTATATGTTCTTTTCTTGGTTCTATTTTCTTGTTTCCTTTTTGTTTTGGGTTTTTGTTGTTTTTTGTTCCCTTTTATCTTTGTCTTGTTTTTTACTTTTTGTTGCATGAAATTTTTAAAAACAAATTGGAATAATTTTTGAAATGTGGAAATATTTTTGAAACTTGTGAACATCTATTTTTTAAATAAAAATTTAAGAAAAATAACTTTTTAAAATCAATGATCATTTTTGAAATCTGAGAATATTTTGAAAATTTGTGAACATTTTTAGGAATATGAGAAAAAAATCAATTTCACGTATCCAACACACACCGAAAAGCGACAAAATCGGCCAACCCCTCGCCATGAGAAGGAGGCGTCCATAGGGAAGGATGCGAGCAAAATCCGGCGGCTGGATACCTATATCCAACCAAGGACGGTCGAGGGAGGGACATGAGCATTGCCACACAACGACATGGTGGACAACCAACGGATACCAAGGACGACCCGAAGAGAGTTGGGGCTCCAAATCCAAGAGAGGGACATATGGGTCTACGTGAGAAACGTCCAAGAGTGGGTGAAGATGGGGACGACCGATGGATGGCGAACTGCCGGATTCAGTGAAGCGGCGACTAGTCACGACGCAGCCAGCTGCGAGGGACAAAGTGGATTAGGATGTGGGATTGGAAGACTGTTGGAAGCTAAATGGACTGATTCGGGGATGACCATAACTCGAACGGGACACCAGCTAACTTTCATCGACTAGAAAAGGAAGGTGTGATTCGTGGGATTTGGGGAAATGGGAAGGGATGGATGGAACAAGTAGCTGCATGGGGTGGGGGAGTGGCTCCGTCACCATCGCGTGCCGCACGAGCAAAGCCCGGCAGTAACGGGCAGGGGAATGGGAGGAGCAGGGTTCTAGGGTTTGTGAACCGGAGGAGCCGGGTGAGTATTCCTGTAGGTCCAATAAGATATTATTGTACAACAAGAACGGTCAAAAAGGTTATCCACCACTTAACTCCTTAGCTCATATTGGCCACCTTTAGAGTTCTACCCATCCGAGTGTAGTGTGATCTTTTGGAGATGTTCTTTTTCTGTTCTACCACAATTCGCATTAGGGTTTAAAAAACCTGTGACTTTTAATTTATCGCTGATACCTACTGATTATTTGAAATAGGTTCGCCAAAAAACCCAAATACCGTTCCATCCCAGAACCTGTTCAAGAGCCCGCAGCTATCGTCTCGTGCTCTCCTCCCTGAGCACGCCATGTGTGAACTATTCCTCATCTTCATCACTTGGACAAAGACCTTGCCACTATGGCTGCAGGGATCGCTCCTTGTGGTTGCCGCGCGGATATCCTTCTCTGCTTCTCTCCACGGCAAGTCCCGATTACCGATGTCGGGACACTTGTACATGAATACGATGGGAGAAGGTGCATTAGAAAGTGTGAGACGGTTATTATGTCCTTATCTCTTCATGATTTAATTCCCTTTTCCTCAAATATGCACCACTACACATTTCATGATTTAATTCCTCTTTTCCTCGAATATGCACTAGTACACGTGAGTTTTCTCCTCAATACATGGAGGATAGAGTGCGAATATCTTCTATGCCTTTGATATATGGACACACGGGAGGCAGCCCAGGGTGCGAGCCAGACCCCTACGTGCTCCAAATCACTTCCCATAAATCTGGTGCTAACCTAGTGGCTCATGCTATTACAAGTATCATTGTTTCCACCCCCAAAAGTACTGGTGCAAGTGCCAACTTCAAGTTTCGGTTAGTTCATGTGTTTCAAGATGCCTCCTAGTCCTAATGAACTACATGCCCACTTCCACTAACTTCTTCCAGTTCTCACCTCTCTCAAGGCTCTACTCAATTCGTGTTAATCTAGCAAGTATTGAGAAGAAGGCATTGCATCTTTATATAATGGCAAGTTCAAACATACGTTTGCTTCAACTCAGCAGTGGCTATAATGACACATCTGACATAGTAGATATTTCTTGAATGATAGGATTAGGTGAAACTGAAAACATGAGTAAATTAATTTTTTGGTACTTGCACTAGTGCAGAACCGGGCTTTAGCGCCTGTTCGTAAGGGCCTTTAGTGCCGGTTCCAGAACCGGCACTAAAGAGTGGGGACTAAAGGTCCCCCTTTAGTACCGGTTCATCACGAACCGGCGCTAACGTGCCACCACGTGGCACGATCCAGGCCTGGGTGCGTGCAGGACATTAGTACCGGTTGGTAACACCAACCGGTACTAAATGTTTGGGGTGTTTTGGTATTATTATTTTTCCTTTAATTTTGTGTTTTCAATTTAATTTAGTGATTATTTTAGTTGTTAAGTCATTAGGTGAAAGTACCGCAGATTAGTTTCGACTGGATGCATGTGGATCCTAGCTAAGTGATCAAGTATATGTCATATCCATATTATACTTGATCACTAGGTGTTCATGAGAGGAAGCGTTCATAACATTTCTAAGTGCATGAGAGGACAAGTACTAAGAGCATGAACTAGCTAAATCACTCCTGCTGCTCTCTCTCAGGTAAAATAGCATAGAACATGTATAGCTCTCCTGATTCATCATACTGGAGCATGCAGATGAACCTGTCTCCTAATCGTGGGCTCCGCTTCTCATGGCTGCCCCCTAGTACTTCTCTGGGATCGTTAACAATTTTGCTCCAATCTTTCACTATTAAGCATGCATCGCTTTTAGAAATCCTGAATGCACTCATGTGCAATGTAGGATATCTTGGCCGTAAGCTAACCATTGACATGTGACCTTTAGTCTCGATCCACTGAGGCACAACTGTCATCGGGAGTCCCTGTTGAAGAACATCGTATATTAATTAATATACTTAGCAATGAAAGTTTAGCAAAAAAAATAATGTATGCAAAAGATGCATTGAGAACAAATAGTAAAAATCTTACCATCTTTCGTAAATAGATGTGACCGTAGTTCAATACGATCACTATTGGTCGCACGTTTTGAGTACTAACATTTCTAAGTGCAGGAAGAAAATTTGTCTTGACAGTATGAAGATCCTCAAGCCATGAAACATAATGACTTATCTCCTTGCAGTTTAGTTCAGCTCCGGGACAGTAGTAGGTCCTGTCTACCAAGCGCCGGACATGTTTGCTTGAATATAAATAAGCTGTCAATAGAAATTAGTTGTCAACTATTTTTGAATAAACAATATCAAAGACATAAATATGGTTGAGAAACTCACATAATGGTAGAACTGAAGACGTCTGCACATCGACCCAGATGTCTCTATTACCTTCAATATCATCTTCCGGACGAATATCAAAGGTGATAACCATATCAGGCTCAAATGCATAAGCCTTGCATAGTGCTTGCCAAGTTTTGCATTCAAAATAGGTGTACGTGTCTGCATTGTATACTTTGACGTTGAAAGTATAATCATGCTCGGTTTTCAGGTAAACTCTCTTTAGCTCCATAGTTTCCATAGCACTGAAACCTATTTTATCCAAGACAAAAATTCTTGCATGGCAGGGGATGTGCTAGTAGAATAGTGAAAATTTAAAATTATAAGTTGAAGCAAATGAAGCATATAAGTCATGCTTAATTACGAAAAAAGACTTGTCGTTGTGACTTACTGTATCAACTTTGAAGGTCTCATCCAGCTTGATGTTGAAGCGCCTATCATCAACAAGGAAATTTCTGTCGCACAGGCCGTGCTGGTCTTCACAGTATTCGCACTTAATGAAATCTTTTTCGTCGTCAGACGACATTTCCTATATATGTTCATATAGGTGAAACATTAAACACTTACTAGTTCTATTAATTCAACTAATTCAACTACTTCTATTAATTCAACTAGTTCTATTAATTCAACTAATTCAACTAAGCATTTACTAAAAATAAACTTGTTCTATTAATTTTCTTACTAAAATAGAGTAGCTAGTAATATTTTAATTAGATCATCATATCTCAGATATCTAAATTTTCTTACTAAAAATAAACTTATTCTATTAATTCAACTAATTCAACTAAGAATTTACTAAAAATAAACTAGTTCTATTAATTTTCTTACTAAAATATATGAAGTAGCTATATATAGTAATATTTTAATTAGATCATCAAATCTCATATACCTAAATTTTCTTACTAAAAATAAACTAGTTCTACTAATTCAACTAGTTCAACTAAGCATTTACTAAAAATAAACTAGTTATATTAATTCAACTAGTTCAAATAATCTCATATACCTAAATTTTCTTACTAAAAATAAACTTGTTCTATTAATTTTCATCATAAAAATAAACTAGTTATATTAATTCAACTAGTTCCAATCTCATATACATACCTAATTAATATCTAGCTAATTCATCTAAAATGGACATTAATATTTAACATCTAACATTAATCTAAACAATAGAAAACAGAAAATAAGTAAAAAAATAATATATGCGTGTGTGTGTCTCTCTGTGTGTGTGTATGTGTGTGTGTGTACGAGGGGCGTCGGCGTACGGGAGGCGGCGCGAGACGGCGGCGCGACGGGGACGGTGCGACGACGGGCGGCGGCCGGGGGCGAGGGCGCGATCGAGACGGCGACGTAGTACGGGGCGGCGGCGACGGGCGGCGGCGGCGACGGTGGTGACGGCGACGACGGGCGGCGGGGGCGACGGCGAGCGGTGGGGGCGGCGAGGGCGGCGGGGCCGGCAAGGGCGGCGCGCGATGGGAGACGGCGCGGCGGCGGCGATGTCGCACGAAGAAGTTGGAGAAGAAGTGGTGGTCAATGAAACTGAATTTTTTGTATGTGCCATATATATATGAGGGGCTTTTAGTACCGGTTGGAGCCACCAACCGGTACTAAAGGCCAATTTTCGCCAGGTCAAGCGGCGGGAAACGGACCGGTACTAAAGGGCCATGCATTAATACCGGTTGGTGCCACCAACCGGTTTTAATGGTTGTGCGCAGCCACCGGTGGTGCACAATGTTTAGTCCCACCTCGTCGAGCGAAGGGCAGCCGCACTGGTTTATAAACCCAGCCGCGGCTGCTCCATCGAACTTCTCTATATAGCAGGCTTTTGGGCCTAACTATGGCGCGCTGCCCTGTGAGCCTGCTGGCCCTTTTGGGCCTGAATTTGCACACCCTAGGTCTGGCAGGCCCACTGGGCAGCGCCCCAACAATTTTTTATATACTTTTTTTCTTTTCTGCATTATTTATTTTCTTCTATTTTATTTTTGAGTAACTTTTTTATATAGTTTTTGTCTTTTCTGTTTTATTTATTTTCTTCTATTTATTTCTGAGTAGTTTTTTTGTTGTATTTAGTTTCTTTGTGAATGCTGCATACTGAACGCAAAATAGTCTGGAGTTCAAATAAGTTTAAAAAACATTGAAGTGCCCGTGTAACAGATGAGTTCTCGTCCGAAATCCTGATACTCCGAAAGAGATTGTCCAGTTTGTACACGAAGTGCGTCCAGCTTTCGCCGTGACCCTCTCTACTCTTTTGCACATGCTATGCGGGTGAAATTATGATACCATGCCAAGCTTCAACATTTTCAGACTTCATTTTGTAGTGATTTTCAATTTCACGGTCATTTAGCTCCCTAAACAAATCGGTAAATGACTGAAAAACAGCAAGTGATGTCAAAACGTGTTGGAAATTGATGACGCCGCTTTGAATGCTGCATACTGAACGCAAAAATAGTCTGGAGTTCAAATAAGTTTAAAAAACATTAAAGTGCCCCTGTAACAGATGAGTTCTCGTCCGAAACCCTGATACTCCGAAAGAGATTGTCCAGTTTGTACACGAAGTGCGTCCAGTTTTCACCATGACCCTCTCTACTCTTTTGCACATGCTATGCGGGTGAAATGATGATACCATGCCAAGTTCCAACATTTTCGGAGTTCATTTTGTAGTGATTTTCAATTTCACGGTCATTTAGCTCTCTAAACAAATCGGTAAATGACTGAAAAATAGCAAAAGATGTGAGAACGTGTTGGAAATTGATGACGTCGCTTTGAATGCTGCATACTGAACGCAAAAATAGTCTGGAGTTCAAATAAGTTTAAAAAACATTGAAGTGCCCGTGTAACAGATGAGTTCTCTTCCGAAACCCTGATACTCCGAAAGTGATTGTCCAGTTTGTACACGAAGTGCGCCCAGTTTTCGCCGTGACCCTCTATACTCTTTTGCACATGCTATGCGGGTGAAATTATGATACCATGTCAAGTTCCAACATTTTCAGAGTTCATTTTGTAGTGATTTTCAATTTCACGGTCATTTAGCTCTCTAAACAAATTGGTAAATGACTGAAAAACAGTAAATGATGTCAGAACGTGCTGGAAATTGATGACGTCGCTTTGAATGCTGCATACTGAACGCAAAAATAGTCTGGAGTTCAAATGAGTTTAAAAAACATTGAAGTGCCCGTGTAACAGATGAGTTCTCGTCCGAAACCCTGATACTCCGAAAGAGATTGTCCAGTTTGTACACGAAGTGCGTCCAGTTTTGAAGTGAGTGGAGAGAGTGGGGGGCGGCCGGCGGGGGTGGACCGGCGCGGGGGATTGAGGGGGAGACCGAGTGAGTGGAGAGAGTGAGGGCGTAAATATTGTAAAAATATACATAAAAAATATATTGATTATCAATGATCTTTTTGTGTACAATCTGAATTGTCAATATGAGTCCTCAACGGTTTAGAAACCGGTGAAGACTCATATTGCGATCACAAATTCTACACATAGAGTTCAATGACGACCAAGTGCTTGTGATAGTTTGAGAAGTAACATATTTAAGGTGGTAAAAATCATGCTAGGGGAGCGAGGTGGGACTAAAAACAGCCTCTGCCACAACATCTTTACTACTGGTTCATGCCACGAACCGGTACTAAAGGGGCTTGCCGGGCCCCAGCCTCTTTAGTACCGGTTCGTGGCACGAACCGGTACTAAAGGTTCGCCCTGAACCGGTACTAAAGATCTCCTCCCGCCTAGTCGTTTGAACCGGCACTAATGGACACATTAGTGCCGGCTCAAATGCAAACCGGGACTAATGTGTCTCACATTTGACCCATTTTCTACTAGTGTTGATTGTCTACATGTACCCTTCAAGTACAATGCCATGTTAATCTGATAACATGTACTTGCTCAAAGAAAGAAAGGGAAGTGTCTGCAAAAGAGCAGAGCTCGGCTAGAGTGCTATATAATTACAAAAATTTCTTGCAAAAATGATTATGGACATAACTTAGGGGAAGATAACATCGTCTTTTCCAATACATACCACCACGCCAGAATGCACTGTGTTTTTTGGCAAAAAGAATAAAAGCTTTGAGTACGTTGGCTCAACTTATTCCAACGAGTACAACGGTTTATACATCAGTTTTGCTAATTCTCATCTACCTCTTGTGTCATCTATGCATTTTTTTACTGATGTACCCTTTTTCTTTTCTATTTCATTGATTTATATTTTTTACTGCGTCATTTACATATATTTTTTTTTTCGAAAAAGGCTCCATGCCCCACTTTATAGGTAAAGCAACAATCATCATACAAGTCCAACTGCAAACGGAAGTCCAAAAGGAAAAAACAAGGGTACACAAAGGAGAGAGCGGGGGGTTCAAGCTGGGGGCAATAGGACAACAAGCCCGAAATAAAAGATACAATCCTCAAGGAGTATAAGTGACCATGAGAAGACACAACGCCAGCTCCTCGTACTTCCTTGTCAGCTTGTCGACCGCGAATCTATCCCGCCGTCTGCAGAGGGGTTTTCATAGCTGCAAGGAACACACAATTTGTAAATAGGGTTAGTGGCCCTGACCGGGGATAAGTGCTCAATAACAAGCTTATTCCTAATACACCACAGGAACCACGCGAAGGCCCCAAAATTCATCCACATCAATCTGCCGCCTGTCTAGAGCAAGCGACAAATGACTAATAGAACTTAGGAAAGCTAGTCGGGCACCACCCATTGCCCCAAACCTCCCTAAGATAACTCCACATGAACTAGGCAGACATACAATAGAAGAAAATATTGTCTAGGTCTTCATCGATGTCACAAAGAGGACATATCTCATTGCCCGGTCCATTCTGCTTCCGAACTTGATCTCCTGAAGGCATCCCACCCCTCATCCCAGCTATCAAAGGAAGATCTTTATTTTTGGAGGTAGTTTCATTCTCCAAATATCTTTCATGTCATTTGGCCCCTATCCCGTTGCTAGACGGTCATATAAGGACTTAGTGGAGAACACTCCGGAAGGCTCGATCCCCCAAGACATTGCATCCGGGATGACCGACAAGGTGGTGTCTGCAATGATTTATGAAAGCAACACCCACTCAACTGATTCATCTGGACCGAACGTGCGCTAGAACGATATAGGTTACCCCCCATGTGAATAGCCAAATCAACGGAAATAGAGGGTTGGTTAGATATTGCGAACAAGGTTGTACTACTTATGAGGTGTGTTGGGATTTTCCTCGAAGAGGAGAGGAGACATGGCACAATAGAGATAAATATTTTCCTTAAAGAGAACCAAGGTATCAATCCAGTACCAGAATCACACAAAACCTCGTGAACAGCACCTACACACCAAAAGTAAATACTTGCACCCAACGCGGGCAAGAGGGTTGTCAATACCCTTGAACTCATTACTTGCAATGATTAATTCTGATAGTGATAGATAGATAAGTAAATTGCAAAACAAAAAAAGGAATAAAATTACAGCAAGGTATTTTTTGAGTTTTTATATATGATTAAACTAGACCCATGGGCTATAGTTTTCACTAGAGCCTTCTGTCTCGAGCACATGACATACGGTGGGTGAACAAATTACTGTTGGGCAATTGATAGAAAAGCGCATAGTTATGACGATATTCAAGGCAATGATCATGTATATAGGCATCGCGTATGATACAAGTAGACTGACTCCTGCCTGCATCTACTAATATTACTCCACCAATCGACCGCTATCTAGTATGCATCTATGGTATTAAGTTCATGAAAAATGGAGTAACGCCTTAAGCAAGATGACATGATGTAGAAAAAGTAAACATAATCAATATGTATAAACCCGTCGTTTTACCCTTAATGGCACCAATACAAATACTTGTCTAGTCCCCTACTATATCACTAGGATATAGAGCACCGTGCTACCTCTTGAGCACTGCGTTGGTTTTCCCTTAAAGAGGAAAGGATGATGCAGCAAAGTAGCGTAAGTATTTCCCTCAGTTTTGAGAACCAAGGTATCAATCCAGTAGGAGACCACGCGCGAGTCCCACCCACCTACACAAACAAACAAGAACCTCGCAACCAACGCGATAAAGGGGTTGTCAATCCCTTCACGGTCACTTACGAGAGTGAGATCTGATAGAGATGATAGGATAATATTTTTGGTATTTTTATGATAAAGATGCAAAGTAAAATAAACGGAAATAGAAATAGCAAAGTGTTGGGAGATTAATATGATGCAAAATAGACCCAGGGGCCATAGGTTTCACTAGTGGCTTCTCTCAAGATAGCATAAGTATTGCCATGGGTAAACAAATTACTGTCGAGCAATTGATAGAATTGAGCATAGTTATGAGAATATCTAGGTATGATCATGTATATAAGCATCACATCCGCGACAAGTAGACCGACTCCTTCTTGCATCTACTACTATTACTCCACACATCGACCGCTATCCAGCATGCATCTAGAGTATTAAGTTCATAAGAACAGAGTAATGCATTAAGAAAGATGACATGATGTAGAGGGATAAACTCAAGAAATATGATATAAACCCCATCTTTTTATCCTCGATGGCAACAATACAATACGTGCCTTGCTGCTCCTACTGTCACTGAGAAAGGACACCGCAAGATTGAACCCAAAGCTAAGCACTTCTCCCGTAGGTCTATGGTGAACTACACACGCATCATCGGAAGGCCACAAGGATGATGTAGAAGCCCACCGTGATCGATTCCCCCTCCAGCAGAGTACCGGAAAAGGCCTCCAAATGGGATCGTGGAAGAACAGAAACTGCTGGCAGCAAAAAAAGGGTTAGGTGGCTCTCAGGTGGTTTCCCAATATTTGAGAATTTATAGAAATGGAATTAGGCCAGACGGAGCCCTGAGGGGCCCACAAGGACTAGTACAAAACGGCCCATTTGTCCCGGCTCCAGAGGGCCTTTAGCCCCGGTTCTGGAACCGGGACTAAAGGGTCGGGACTAAAGCCCAAAACCTTTAGTCCCGGTTCGCTTACGAACCGGGACAGAAAGGGCTCCACGTGGCCGCTGCGTGGCGCCTAGGCAGGAGGACCTTTAGTCCTGGTTGGTAACACTAACCGGGACCAAAAGGCATCCACGCGTCAGCATTAGGGAGTAGCTGGGGTTTTTTTGAAGGGGGGGGTTAGGGGGTTTTGGAGGGTTAATTTAGGGGTTTCATATCGTGTTAGCTAGCTAATAGAGAGAAGTGACCTCTCTTTCTCCGTGCTTGCTCGACGCTAGCTACTATACGTATAGAGAGAACTCGACACGATAGCAAGTAAGTAAATGAAGGAACCATTAAGTACACAGATCGTCATGAACATATACAGAGAGAAGTGGCCGACCTCTCTTTGTCAGTGTGGAACGACACTTATGGGATCACAAGAATCCCTACTACGGTTGCCGGGGCGCGGGGTTGCGAGAAGAGTAGGATTAGTAACCAGCACGAGAATCGTTTACCCAGGTTCGGGCCGCGAGGATGCGTAAAACCCTAGTCCTGCTTTGGTGGGTGTATTTCAGAGAGTTCTTGAGCTCTCGAACTAGCTGTGGTGAGTGTGTGGTTCGAAAGAGCCGAATCCTTCTCCGGTATGCCATGGGCCTCCTTTTATAGTCGAAAGGGGTTACCACAGTGGCACACAGGAGGTGGAAAGGCGCACAGTGCTATGAGCTTATCGCTCATATTACAGGACAAGACGCATTTAATGTGTAGCTTAGGTGTCCCCTTGCTTTATCGGGGACGGGGGCGAGGCCCGTCCCGTCCGTCGCTGCTCCTCCTTGCTTCGACACATGCCCTGGCTAGCGACGCATGTGGCGCCATGTAGGCAGGCAGGCAGCTGAGGTGGCGCGGTGGTGGAGCCTCCATGAAGATCTGCATGCCGCCACGCGGGTGCTTGATGAGTTGGCCTGGGAGCTGCATGTTGCCACGCAGGTGCCCGCCCAGCTTGTTGGGCTGGCAGCTGCATGTGAATGGTGGTGGAGCCTTGGTTGGTGCGGGCCTGGTAGTGGCCCTGCTGCCGTCCTCGGTGAGGGCCTTGCCGGGTGGCCCGGCAAGGGTCTTGCCGTGGCGTGCTGTCGTCCCCAGCAAGGACCTTGTCGGGGGTCTGGTGGCCTTCCTCGGCAAGGATCCTGCCGAGGATCGCCGTCTTCTAATCCTCATCTGATCTTGAGTGTTCCTTGTCTTCACAAAGATCTGCATGCCACCATGGAGGTGCCTCCCGAGCCCTGGCCCAACGTGATGTTGGAGACCGTGGGCTCAAGGGTGGCTCGCTCTGTTGGTGTGGGGCGAGCTGCCCCGGCAAGGGTCTTGCCGGGGGAACCTGCTTCATCCCACTGCTCTTTGTGGTCTTGGTCTTGGCGTTTCTCTGGTTATCTTGGGCTTCGGTCTTACCTTGGCTCACCTCCCCTGTTCTGCTTGGTGTGACCGTGGGCGCGGCTCCGACTGCCCCTGCACAGGTAAAGGGGTACAAAAGGGCGCCCCTCCTTTTGTACACCGACAAGAGCCCCCGGCCCTGGGCCACACATAAGGGTGACACGTTGTTGGGCCAGGCCCAAAATGGTGCGCGGGCAGGCGGGGCGGTTTTTACCGCGGTAAAACTTTTCGCGCGCTGCGCTTCCCACGACCCGCGCGCGGCGCGGTGTGGCGTGGAGGGGTGCGCGTGACGTGGGCGGCATGCGTGGGGCGGTTCCTACACGCATGCGTCACATCATAGTAAATGGGCAGCGCGACCCGCGCCTTCCTCCCCTCCTCTGGCAGATGCCGACGCGGGGGTCACTTTCGACTTCAGATCCCTCAGCCCGAGGAAGAGGAAAACAGCAGAGGAGGAGGTGGACGACGAGTAAGTATCTGTCTTCTTCCCGTCATCTCTGTCTCCTCAATCTGTGTCGCTTGTCTTAACTTGTTTTCATCTTTGCAGGGACGCGGAGACGTTGGCCCAAAGGGTGAAGAGGGCCAAGACCTCGGCGGGCGGCCAGCCCCCGGCTGGTACTTCAAGGGCACCACTAGTGGTGCTGAGCTGCCCGGACAGCAGCCCCCGGCCCAGCCCCCAGCATAAGCTCACTATCCTCCCCTCGTCGATACGTGTCAAGGGGTACGATACTTTGGTGCTGACCTTGCCGGGCATGCAGGAGGAGAGCGGCAGCAGGAGGAGCCGCAGGGGGCTACTCCCAACACACCGCCCCCATCGACCACGCCGCCCTGAGGGGCGTCCCCGGTAAGGGCGCCAAGCACTGAGCCCACGCGCATGGAGGAAGAGGAGGAGAACTTGGGCACCGGCGGCTTTGCCTCGACACCAAATGTTGGCGGGGAGGGGACTTCTTTTTCCCGGCCTGGCACCGGTGCTGGTAAGTCGCTCGCCTTTCGCCCCTGTTCCTTTTTCTTTCATGCTGACCCTTGGTCTTGGCCTTGCCTCACTCCCTTCATCGGTGTCCAGGTCCCTCCTCGGTGAACCCGGAGGATGTGGACGCCGTCATCGAGGACTTCGCCAAGACTGCCGAGGCGGACGCCGAGAAGATCGCCGCCGAGGAGGCCACTGAGGGCGCTGCTGAGGATGCCGCCAAGGGGCCTGCCGGGGAGGCCAGCAAGGCCACCACTGAGGAGACCGGCAAGGGGCCTGTCGGGGAGGCCGGCAGGGCCGCTGCCGAGGAGGAGGAGGAGGTGGCTGATGACCATCCTTCCTCCTCCACTGCTTCCGACTCCGGCAAGTACCTGAGGGTGAGTGACGACTAGGTCGTCCGCCTGCATGGCGCGTCGAGCACCAGGACACCCATCGAGGGAGAAGTATTTGACGACGAAGTCCTTGCTGCCATCGGGCTTGAGGTCGTCGACGAGCCGAGCGTTGACGGCGACGGCTCGCAGGAAGATCGGCTCCTCCACGCCATGGGCGCCAGCTTCCGGAAGCTCCAGGCGCTCCACCGCGCCCGCCTAGACAAGGCTAAGTCCAGGACGGCGGTGGTGGAGAAGGTGGAGGCTGACCTCCAGAAGCGTTTTGCCGAGACGCAGGGTTGGTTCCGCAAGGCTCACAAGGAGCTGAAGGCCGCCCAGGGCGAGCTGGCCAAGCGCGATGTGGAGCTCACCATGAAGCTTGGCGACGTCGAGAAAGCCCAAGAGACGGTGAAGAACTTGGCCGCTGCCGCTGAGGCCGCCCGGACCCAGCATGAGGCCACACTAAACTCCTAGGAGGAGGACCTCGCCACGCGCGAGGAGAAGCTTGCCGCCACGCTTGCCGGCAAAGATGAAGAGGTGGAGGAGCTTGTCTTGCAGCGGACCAGTGAGCTGGAGCAGAGGCACAAAGAGGCACTCGATGCCCAGGCCCAGGTTCATGCCGACGAGGTGAAGGAACTGGAGGCAGAGCGGGACGAGCTGAAGGAGCAGGCCCTGAAGCTGTCCCAGGAGAAGGACATGCTCAACGGCGCCCTGAAGGAGGCGCAGGGCGCGGCCGTCAGCAGGGCCGGGGAGCTCTCCGATGCCAACAAGTCCATCAAGGACCTCACGCTGAAGCTGGAGGGCCTCGAGGGGATGCTCTAGGAGGCCAAAACCCGGGAGGGGACCCTAGCCAAGGAGCTGGAGGCGAAGAAGCAGTTGCGGAAGAACGAGGCCCTCAACATCATGGATCACGTGGAGGGCGAGAACCGCTGGCTCGATCGTGTTGCCACCGTTGCCAACCACGCCGCCATGCAGCTGGCCACCATGGGGATGCCGGACGTGAGGTGTGCCCCAGAGCGGAGCGTGAGCGCCAACTACAGCCTGACCCTGTTCTTTGAGAAGGTCGTCGGCGCTTTGGACCGGCTTCACGCCAACCGGGCGGCCTCGCTGGCCGACGAGGCCCAGAGGCTTTGCCAGGGCGCCATGACCAAGGTTCTCACCAAGGTGGCATACTGGTACCCCGACCTCGACTTCGACGCCGCGCTGGAGAGCTTGCCGGAGGATACTGACCTCGCGCCGCTCAGGGAGCGCATCAAGCCCATCATCAGCCGCGTCGACGGAATTCAGAGGGTAGAGGGCCAGCGCCGGGATTAGGCACCCCGTTTCTTATCGCCACTGCAGGTTCACAACCAACACAATCTCTATCTCTAGTTAGAACCGCAGCAACAATTCAATGTAATATAACTCTGCAGCACTTTTAGTATCATGCATGTTATTTTCCTGTTTGGTTTTCCTTTGTATGTCCACCCTACGTTAACTGGGTAGGTTTGCCGGCGCGTAAACCCAGGGCGGCATCTTGGGGGCGGGTCCCCAGTGGCCTGCAGGGTGTGCTTGCCGCCGGGCGAACCACCTTACCACCCTTAGCGCGGCCGCCCGAACTGTCGAGTTTGACTCGAGTCAGAGTCGGGAGCGTTGCCAAGTGCGGAAGGCTACCCCGCCACTCTCGACGCGGCCGCTTTGAGCTGTTGAGCGGACTCGAAACAGAACAAGGGCGTTGCCAATTGCGGGAGGGCCCCTTTGCGTGCAGGTTTCTCATACGTAGGCAAAATCTCCGAGGACGATAACCTTATATAAAAAAGGAAATAACTCAAAGCTCTAAATGACTTAGCTTCTCTGTTGCCGCACTGGCGTCCTTCACGTTCACAGGCGGCGCCCCTTTCTCCTGGCCATCTCCTTGGGAGCCATGGTGACGAAGAACTGCTAGGCTAGCTACTAGACCATATTCTCACAATTGCGCCCCCTACCTGGCGCGCCAAAGATGTCGGTGTGGAACGACACCTATGGGATCACAAGAATCCCTACTACGGTTGCCGGGGCGTGGGGTTGCGAGAAGAGCAGGATTAGTAACTAGCACGAGAATCGTTTACCCAGGTTCGGGCCGCGAGGATGCGTAAAACCCTAGTCCTGCTTTGGTGGGTGTATTTCAGAGAGTTCTTGAGCTCTCGAACTAGCTGTGGTGAGTGTGTGGTTCGAAAGAGCCGAATCCTTCTCCAGTATGCCATGGGCCTCCTTTTATAGTCGAAAGGGGTTGCCACAGTGGCACACAGGAGGTGGAAAGGCGCACATTGCTATGAGCTTATCACTCGTATTACAAGACAAGACGCATTTAATGCGTAGCTTAGGTGTCCCCTTGCTTTATCGGGGACGGGGGCGAGGCCCGTCCCGTCCGTCGCTGCTCCTCCTTGCTTCGTCACGTGCCCTGGCTTGCGACGCATGCGGCGCCATCTAGGCAGGCAGGCAGCTGAGGTGGCGCCGTGGTGCAGCCTCCACGAAGATCTGCATGCCGCCACGCGGGTGCTTGATGAGTTGGCCTGGGATCTGCATGTTACCACGCAGGTGCCCGCCCAGCTTGTTGGGCTGGCAGCTGCATGTGAACGGTGGTGGAGACTTGGTTGGTGCGGGCCTGGTAGTGGCCCTGCTGCCGTCCTCGGTGAGGGCCTTGCCGGGTGGCCCGGCAAGGGTCTTGCCGTGGCGTGCTGTCGTCCCCGGCATGGACCTTGACGGGGGTCTGGTGGCCTTCCTCGGCAAGGATCCTGCCGAGGATCGTCGTCTTCTAATCCTCATCTGATCTTGAGTGTTCCTTGTCTTCACAAAGATCTGCATGCCACCATGGAGGTGCCTCCCGAGCCCTGGCCCAACGTGATGTTGGAGACCGTGGGCTCAAGGGTGGCTCGCTCTGTTCGTGTGGGGCGAGCTGCCCCGGCAAGGGCCTTGCCGGGGCTGCTGAGGCTACCCCGGCAAGGTTCTTGCCGGGAGAACCTGCTTCGTCCCTCTGCTCTTTGTGGTCTTGGCCTTGGCGTTGCTCTGGTTATCTTGGGCTTCCGTCTTACCTTGGCTCACCTCCCCTGTTCTGCTTGGTGTGACCGTGGGCGCGGCTCCGACTGCCCATGCATAGGTAAAGGGGTACAAAAGTGTGCCCCTCCTTTTGTACACCGACACTCTTTCTCCGATAGATTAGTCGAACAACAAGTTTTCGTATATCTATCTGATGCTACTAGCTACATATATACAATATAAGATCTCTTACAATCCCCAACATCTCATGTCTATATCAATTTCCACATGGTATTCTCCGTCTTTATTTATGACGTGCTCAAGACAGAACCCCGCCAATTCCTCTTGAATTGCTTTTATGCAATCATGTGGTTGGAGTTCATCCCGCATCTGCCAGACCTAATTTGAAGAAGGGGGTCAATACATGTATATGAATGAAACTCAACACAACTGGTGGTAAAAAAAAAAATATTGTGAATGTTTTTGCTTACGCACTTCATATTGTTTTTCAGAGTAGTCCCGCTTATTATAGGCCATCGTGTTGTACATGAACTCGCAAACGTAGTATCCACAAAAATCATTCCCGGATTCCTGCCACAAGCACTTTACAAGAAATAGAGGTCAATCAAACTGATAAGCAAGCATGCTAAATGGTATTGATGAAACTAGCTAGAATCAATGGGAGATGCGCTGAACTAGGTAGTGGTACTTACTTTTGGGTGTGTAAATCGCAGCTCCCCCGGCAGTCCCGGAGCAATTACGGGGAACTCTTTCCAAACCCTGTCAGACAAAGAAAATAATTACTTGATATCAGGAAATGAACAAAGTTGCTGATATAGTGTGATAATGATTGATTCAACTTACTTCTGGAGCATTTCAGTCATGTCTCCATAGTCTTGGGGATCTTTTCGTCTAGAGTCTAAGACGATTACTATTCCTCGCTCAAGCTTAATCTCTAGCAGAATAAAGTGATAGCTGTCCACGCATGCATAACTCATCAATTACATTACTATAACCTCGAGTAATAAGGGAAACCAAATGCATATGCACAAGACAGTAACACTCACTTGAAGTTGTAAGGAAAGAATATTTTATCTTTGTTTTGATTTTTGAGCAACGATTGTAGCAAGTTGTCCTCGGTTTCTGTGACATTGTGTTTAACCGTCCATTCATGTATGATATTTGGGTTAATGAACCCAATGTCATAGATTTGTGCTTTTCTGCATTCGACGATCTTAAATCTGCATAATATAGTGAGGATAATTATATATACATGCAATGAAAGAGTTGAGCTATATATAGAGACTTAATTACAGAAGTAGTACATACAGACAGTAGCAAGTCAAGAGTGTTTTGTCGAGGGACTTTTGATTGTATAACTAGAATAACTCATCAAATGCAACAGAAAACAGACCAGTTCCAATGAGGTTGTGCTCATCTTTATCTCATCGTTAACACATCCTTCCCAGACTCGCTGCAAGTTTCCATGTACCATTCATGGAATCTTCGCATCATCGTTGTTATAGGAGGATGATCAGGTTTGACGAGAGGCTTCCCGTACTGGTATCTGAATTCGTCCACCTCCATTGTTTCAAACAGCACATCATCGCTCAGGTAATCAACAGGATTGGTACCGGGCACCATCCCCGGCAGATTAGCAACGATATCGCTAGACACGTTGAGCGGGGGGCATGATTGGTTTGCCTGTTCGTCGAGCTGGGGAATTTTTTTCCCACTTGTTCGTTCTGCTAACCTTTTATCACTAGAAGTAGTTCCCGACCGCCGCGCATCTTGATATGTCCTTTCAAGAGCGCGGAAATAGTTGGAATCCGGCGGAGGCGGTGGTGGTCGCTTCAGGGCATCGATAGTGTGCTTTGCTTTCACCGGATCTATCGTTTCCTTCAGAGGTGGAGGTTTCTTTGCAAAATGGTCCCTCACTTGGGCTTGACAGATCTCCGCGTTTTCCTCCTCGGTCCTCTCATATGGTAGGTTTTCCGAAGTCTTGAGAGATGGACCGTATCTGTATTACCTCCCGCCTCTAGCTATACTGCTAGCCGCCAGAGCAGAGGCGTCTCTCTTCCGTCGTTGCTTACGAGGCGGAGAAGGAGGTAGAGTGCTCCGACGCGCCAGAGGAGTCGGAGCGGCGGCGTCTATCTTCCGCCATTACTGACGAGGCAGAGGAGGAGGCAGAGTGGCCTCATGCGCCGGAGCAGGCGTAGAAGGAGACGAAGTGCCCTGATCACTCGCCGGAGGAGGAGGAGGAGGAGGCGGCGGAGTGCCCTGACTCGCTGGAGGAGGAGTAGGAGGCGGATGCGTCCAGTTCGAAAGCTTGATGTACTCCTTCCGCCATACACATGGAGTCTTCAGAGCAAGAACCAGCTGAATCTCCCCTTCACCTGTAGGGTGGTCAAGCTCGAGCTCCTCAAATCCCTCCATTACTTCATCCACCATCACAAAAACATAGACATGTGGATTCGGACGGCAGTGAAAAATTTCGTCAGGTTGAGGAGGTGCAACAGAGCCGACAGCCGCCTTCAAGGTGAGGTTTTCGCATTTTGTCATAAGCTGGCAATGTTGAGCCTCCGTGATAGCATCCTCGGGGTAGCTAGGAGCCATGAAGTCAGGCTGCTGAACGAGCTCTATGGAAGGCACACTGCTTCTCCGCTGAGATGGCAGGGTAGCTTCTGGGTAGATCCGACAGCTCGCTGGCTCTCAACTTGTTCCTCTAGCTTTTGTACTCTTGCATTTAGCTTCTGCATTTCGCTCAGCTCCTGTTTCCTCTTCCTCTCCCGGGTTTTGTAACCGCCTGCGCCGGGAAACCCAACCTTCCACGCAACGGAGCCTGGCGTGCCTCATGTTCGTCCAAGGTGCTCAAGATTCTCGAGGGCCTCAGTCAGCTCGTCATTCTCTCTGTCAGGAATGAACGTCCCTTGCTGCGCTGCGGCGATACACTTCTGAAGCTTCTTGACGGGTATTGCAAGTTGCTCGTCCATCCAAACGCACTTCCCTGTTTTAGGGTCCAATGTTCCCCCAACCCCGAAGAACCAAGTCCTTGAACGGTCTGGCCAGTTCAATGTCTCTGGTTCAACCCCTTTAGCTATCAGGTCATTCTCAGCTTTGTCCCACAATGGCCGGGCTTTGAGCTAGCCACCTGACCCTGTGCGATGGTGATACAGCTTCTTTGCAGCATTTATCTTGTTTGTCTCTAACATCTTCTTACTCTTGTCGGATGTCTTGTAGGCCACAAATGCGGGCCAGTGATCTCTTATCTTCTCAAATCGGCCGGTGAATTCTGGAGTCTTCTCTTTTTCGACAAATGTTGATCAACTCATTCTTCCACCTCCTAAATAGATCTGCCATTTTCTTAAGAGCACACGCCTTGACCAATTGCTCTATAACTAGCTTATTCGGATCCTCCTCTGGCGGTAGGATGAAATTTGCCTTCAGCGAGGACCAAAGATCATCTTTCTGTCTATCGGTGACATAAGGAACTTGAGGGTCTTCGTTCTTAGGCTTATTCCATAGCTGGATGTTGATAGGGATGATATCCCTAACAATAGCTCCGCACTGAGCAGAAAATGCTTCCTTGGTCTGCCTGGTTTCAATCGGTTGGCCATCGTCCGAGATTGCTGTGCTCGTGAAACTTTCATCCGGGTGCAACCTTTTCTTCGGGCCTCGTCTCGTTACCGAAGTTTGGCTCGATCTGGAGGGCTATAAAAGAAGAAAGAAGAGTTAATATATGTACATACCAAAACAATTAATGCATGAATTAGGTAGTCAGCATAGGCTTAATTAATATAGGGATAATTGGTTTTATGCCCCTAGTTGTGTCCCACACGACAAGATTGCCCCTAATTTTCAAAAGCTAGTGGTTCTGTCCAACCCACAATGGCCGTCTTGTGCTTTTGCCCTTTGACCGTTTGACCGTCACTCTGTAAACTTCATAACTAATTCATACTAAATTAGAAAAATGCAAATAAGATAAAAAAATGTTTGGGAAAACATCACCTACATGTCAATGTCATTTGGATTCATGACAAAAGTGTTGGAAAGTGCCCATTCGAGTTTTAGCTCTTATCATACCACCATGAATAGTAAAATCGAAAAAAAATCAAACAAATCAAAAAAAAATTTGGTGGCAAAGAATGAAAAATGTTTTAAGTGCTTGCCAAGTTTTATCAGGGAATGACATTCGTGGAAGTCGTGGCAAAAAAATAATCTATTTTGGAGTGTTCATTGTTTTTTGCCACGACTTCCACGAATGTCATTCCCTGATAAAACTTGGCAAGCACTTAAAACATTTGTCATTCTTTGCCACCAAATTTATTTTTAAATTTTTTGATTTTTTTTAGATTTTACTATTCATGGTGGTATGATAAGAGCTAAAACTCGGATTGGCACCTTCCAACACTTTTGTCATGAATGGAAATGACATTGACGTGTAGGTGATGTTTTCCCAACCATTTTGGTATCTTATTTGCATTTTTCTGATTTAGTATGAATTAGTTATGAAGTTTTCAAAGTGACGGTCAAAGGACAAAAGCACAAGACGACCAAAGTGGGTTGGACAGAACCGCTGGCTTTTGAAAATAAGGGGCAATCCTGTCGAGTGGGACGCAACTAGGGGCATAAAACCAACTATCCCATTAATATATATACCTCGCCGGACTTTGCAAGAGCTCCCTCCTCCGTTCGGTCACCAGAGTCGTCATCACGGTCTCCTTCCACCGGCATTCGGTCATCGGAGCCATCATGATCATGTGCTTCCTCCTCCATTGTTCGATCACCGGAGCCTTCACCCTCTCCTTCCAGACCATCGGTGTCGTTGAGAAATGACAAGACATCACCTCCGCCGAGGATTATGTCCCCCAACAACTGTTCTTGTTCCAAGTCTCTTTGCTCCATAGTTTCTTTAAATATTACAACATGGCAATTAATATACAAGCATGAGAGATGGATATATTAGTGGCAAATATAGACCTGATGTCGCTTGAAGCTACGTCGGTATTTCCCCAAAGAGGAAGGGATGATGCAGCACAGCGGAGGTAGGTATTTTCCTCAGATATGAAACCAAGGTTATCAAACCAGTAGGAGAACCAAGCAACACAACGTAAACAGCCCCTGCACACAGATAACAAATCCTCGCAACCCGACGTGTTAAAGGGGATGTCAATCCCTTCTGGGGTACGGCGCCTCAAGATAGGCAAACGGACGTGAGATAAATTTGTAGTAGATTGATAGATCGAACGCAAAATAAAATAAATAGAAATAAAACGCAGCAAGGTATTTTTGTATTTTTGGTTTAATAGATCTGAAAATAAATGCAAGAAAAAAGTAGATCGCAAAGGCAAATATATGAGAAAGAAGACCCGAGCCGTATGTTTCAGTAGTGGCTTCTCTCGAGAAAAATAGCAAACAGTGGGTAAACAAATTACTGTTGGGAAATTGATAGAACTTCAAATAATTATGACGATATCCAGGCAATGATCATTATATAGGCATCACGTCCAAGATTAGTAGACCGACTCCTGCCTGCATCTAATACTATTACTCCACACATCGACCGCTATGCAGCATGTATCTAGTGTATTAAGTTCATGGAAAAACGGAGTAATGCAATAAGAACGATGACATGATGTAGACAAGGTCTATCTATGTAGAGATAGACCCCATCGTTTTATCATGGGTAGCAATGATACATACGTGTCGTTTCCCTTTCTGTCACTGGGATCAAGCACCGTAAGATCGAACCCACTACAAAGCACCTCTTCCCATTGCAAGATGAATATATCAAGTTGGCCAAACAAAATCCAAATATCGGAGAAGAAATACGAGGCTATAAGCAATCATGCATATAAGAGATCAAAGAAACTCAAATAACTTTCATGGATATAAAAAGATATAACTGATCATAAACTCGAAGTTCATCAAATCCCAACAAACACACCGCAAAAGAGTTACATCATATGGATCTCCAAGTGAGCATTGTATTGAGAATTCAGCGAGAGAGAGGAAGCCATATAGCTAATAACTACGGACCCGAAGGTCTACAAAGAACTACTCACACATCATCAGAGAAGCACCAATGGAGGTGGTGAACCCCATCCGAGATGGTGTCTAGATTGGATCTGGTGGTCTGGACTCTACGACGGCTGGATGAATATTTCGTCGACTCCCCGAGAGTATCTGGAATATTGGGGTATTTATAGAGAAAAGAGGCGGTCCGGGGGCACCCGAGGTGGGCACAACCCACCAGGGCGCGCCTGGGCTTCCTGGCGCGCCCTGCTGGGTTGTGCCCCCCTCGGGGCACCCCTAGGCGCAGCCAGGGTCCATTATGTTCTTTCTGGTCCAAAAAAATCTCCGCAAAGTTTCGTTGCATTTGGACTCCGTCTGATATTGATTTCCTACGATGTAAAAAATATGCAGAAAACAGCAAGTGCACTTGGCACTATGTCAATAGGTTAGTACCAAAAAATGATGTAAAATGATTATAAAACATCCAAGATTGATAATATAATAGCATGGAACAATAAAAAAATTATAGATACGTTGGAGACGTATCAGTATCCCGAAGCTTAACTCCTACTCGTCCTCGAGTAGGTAAGTGATAAAAAACAGAATTTTTATGTGGAATGTTGCCTAACATGTCATATCATATTCTTTTCTTTATAGCATGGACATTTTGGGCTCTTATTTGATTCAAAGCAATAGTCTAGTTTTGACATGATAATTTAGATACTCAAGCATATCAACGAGCAACCATGTCTTTCAAAATATCAATGCTAAAATAAGTTATCCCAAGCCCATCATGCTCAACCATTGATCCATTCATGAAACACACTCGAATATTAGCTACACCCAACACTTAAGTACGATCATATTGCCTGCTAGTTGGTGCTTTTATAAGAGAAGATGGAGACATAAATTCAAAAATAAAAATTGCATAAACTAAAAGAAAGGCCCTTCGCAGAGGGAAGTAGGGATTTGTAGAGGTGCCAGATCTCAAAGCGAAAATTAGAGATAAAAACATTTTGGGAGGTGTATCCATCCCACCAATGAAAACGACTTAGAGTTCCCAACACTTTCCATGCTAGATATATCATAGGCGGTTCCCAAACAGAAAATAAAGTTTATTCCTTTTTCCGCCATACTTTCACTTTCCATGGCTAGCCGTATCCACGGTTGCCCTCCATACCAACACTTTCCAAGGAATTTATTATTTGACAACATAAAGTAAATTCATTTTTGCATTTCAGGTCTGGGCATCCCTAAAACCTTTGCCTTACTCTCGTGCAATGACAAGTGAATAAACACTCATCGTGAGAATAACACATCCAGCATGGAAAATATTAGCCACCCCTCACCGCTCCGCGAGCGAAACAAACACACAAAAGAGAAGTTTATTTTGAAAATTAGAGATGGCACATGCAAATTTGCTTAGAACGGCAAAAGATTACCACATATAGGTAGATATAGTGGACTCAAGTGGCAAAACGGGTTTAAAGGATTTTGGATGCACAAGTAGAGATCATACTTGGTGCAATATGAAGGCCAGCAAAAAGATTGAGAAGCGACCAACCAAGAAACGAATAATCTCATAAGCAAGCATTAAGCATAATTAACACCGAATAATGCACCATAAGTAGGATATAATTTCATTGCATGATTATTTACTTTCGTACTTGCATAGGGAATCACAAACCTTAACACCAATATTCTTACTAAAGCATAATTACTCATCAACATAACTCACATATCACATCATCATATCTCAAAACTATTACTAAGAATCAAGTTTATTTTGTCCAATGATCTTCATGAAAGTTTTTATTATATCCTTCTTGGATATCTATCACTTTGGGACTAATTTTTATGTGTTGCTTTTCATAAGCTCAAACAAATATAAGTGAAGATCAAGAGCATAACTTTTCTTTCTCTCAATATAATTTAAGTGAAGCAAGAGAGAATTTCTTGAGAATTTTACTAACTCTCAAATAAATCTAAGTGAAGCAAGAGAGCATTTCTTCAAAAATACTAAAGCACACCGTGCTCAAAAAGATACAAGTGAAGCACTAGAGCAAGTCCATAGCTCATAGAAATTTAAGTGAAGCATAGAGAGAAATTCTAACAAGTCAAGACATAATTTTGGCTCTCTCAAATAGGTGTTTCCATCAAGGATTGATGACTTAAAACACAAAATAAAACAAGCAAAGACTCATATCATACAAGACGCTCCAAGCACAACACATATTATGTGACGAATAAAAATATAGTTTCGAGTACAATACCGATAGTCGTTGGAAGAAAGTGGGGATGGCACTCGGGGGCATCCCCAAGCTTAGTTGGTTGCTCATTTTTGGATAATAGCTTGGGATGCCGGGGCATCCCCAAGCTTAGTCTCATCTATCCTTCCTTCATCCATCGTAAGATAACCCAAAACTTGGAAACTTCAATCACACAAAACTCAACAAAACCTTCATGAGATCCGTTAGTATAAGGAAGCAAGCCACTACTATAAGTATTGTATCAAACCAATTCATATTATGTTTTTGTATTATATCTACTGTATTCCAATTTTTCTATGGCAAAAACTCATCAAAGAAAACCATAGAGCCATCAAAATAAGCACACAACACAAAGAAAACAGAATATGTCAAAACATAACAGTCTGTAGCAATCTGACTATTTTGAATACTTCCGTAACTCCAAAAATTCTGAAAACTTAGGACGACCAGGGTAATTTGTATATTAATCTTCTACAAAAAGAATCTGGGCAAAAGAACTTTTCGGTGATTTATGAAAATTATTTTCGTGAGTGCATAAGTTTCTGTTTTTCAGCAAGATCAAACAACTATCAGCCAAGAAGATCCTAAAGGCTTTATTTGGCACAAACACTAAACTAAACACAATCATAACAGTAGAATAATTGTGCAAACACTCAAGAACAGGAAGCAAAAAGCAAAAAGCAAAAATAAATTTTATTCATTTGGTTGCCTCCCAACAAGCGCTATTGTTTTATGCCCCTAGCTAGGCATAAAATTTCAACGATGCTCCCACGAAAGATAATAATTAAAACACAAAGAGAGAGCATCATGAAACATGTGCCAAACATATTTATGTCTAAAATACTTCCTATGCATAGGAATTTTGTAAGCAAACAAATTATCAAGACAAGAAGTATTTAGCATATGCAAAGGAGAGGAATAAAACATTGAAAATCTCAACATAACGAGAGGTAATTTAGTAAAATGAAAATTTCTACAACCATATTTCCCTCTCTCGTAATCACTACATGTATGATCATACTCAAATTCAAAAATATAGCAATCATATAAAACTTTCTTTTCATGATCCACATGCATAAAAGTCTTATAATCTTCCAAGATAGTGGGATTAACATCAAGTAAAGTCATGACCTCTCCGAACCCACTTTTATCAAAAATTTCGTAAGATTGAACACTCTCCGAATATGAGGGATTATTTTTAGCTAAAGTTGACACTCTTCCAAACCCACTTTTAATATTATCTCAAGCATATTCACCATGAGGTTTAAATAAATTTTCAAGATTATAAGAAGAATCACCCCAATCATGATCATTGCAATAAGTAGTGGACATATCAAAATTGGAATTCCCAAGCTTGGGGTTTTGCATATCACTAACACAATTGACATTAATAGAATTTATAATAACACCATTGCAATCATGCTTTTCTTTCAAGGAGCTATCCTCTATACATGCTTTGGAATTTTCGTGAGATTAAAGGATGGAGTCGCCCGCGCCCGCCTCTGGCGACTGTCGGGGCGATGCCCGCGACGTGCCCACCGCTGCGTCGTCGCCGGCCTCTCCGCCCACGTCCCCGGCCTCCGGCCCCTCCGCCCCCGCCCCCTCCGATGCCTCGACGGCCCTGATCTGGGCTGACCTTGCGGAGGACGAGGACGTCGCCGCCGGCCGCCCGGTGGTCTGCCAGGACTGGGCCCCCCTCCCGCCCCTGCACGCTCGCCGACGCTCCGTGCCGCCGGCGGCCTTACCCCCAGGGGTGGGGGTTCGGCTGCCCGTGCGTGAGCGCAGTTCCGTCGAGGATCGAGCTCGGCTCGGCCCTCTTCGGGGCAAGGCCCGGCCTTGGGGACGGGAGGATCCCGCCGCCGCCGCCGCGCGGCTGGCTGGGGGGTCGCTGGACCTGCGGACCTAGGCCCTGCCCGGTCGTCGTGGCGGTCTTCGGGCGTTGTGGCCGTGGCCGAGGTGGCCGCACCGCCCCCGAAGATCGCCGCCGACCTGCCCGTGCCCGCCCGCCGCACCCCTTTCCGGCCGTTCATCGCCACCTTCGGTTATTCCCGGCTCCGTTTCGTCTCCGACCACCGTGCCGTTCGCCCGTGCCCTCCTCTCCGGCGACCTGCCCCCGCCCCCCAGCGCCGGCGGCGGTAGCGGAAACCCTCGCCGTCTGCCCGTCCCGGGCTTGCGTGGTGGGCCGCCCCTCCCGGGCTGGACCGCCTCCCGCTGCGCCTGCGGCTGGGCTGGTCCTGGGCCTGGGACTGGCCCATGGAGGGTGCCGGCCTGTCCCGGGGCCTGCTGCCCCGGCCTCCCCCGGTGCGGTCGATCTGGCCCCCGCAAGGGTTTCCAGTTCAGCCGCCTCGCTCCCCTCTCCCCTCGTTTCCGCCTCACTCGGTTTCCCCTCCCCCGCCGCCTCGGCTCGCCCCTGCTGCGCCGGCCCTCCCTCCCTCCCCTGATCTCGGCCCCGCCCCCTCGCCGGAGACGACCGCCGCGCCCCGTCCCGCTCGTCGGCCGAGGGCCTTCGCCGAGAGGCGGACCTGCGCCGCGAGCTGGACTCCAGGCCCTCGCGCCGCTCTCCTCCCTGCGAATCTCGGCGTTCCCCCAGCCGTGACAGCCGCCATTCGCCGGCCCGGGACGGCCGCCGGTCCCCGCCCCGCGATTACCGCCGGGACCATCCCCGATCGCCCGTGGTTGAGGCGCGGCGCTCTGACCGGCGGCGGTCCCCATCCCCGGAGCGGCGCCGGGCCCATTCTCTGTCCCCGTCCCGCACCTCCGCTCCTGCTGCCGCCGATGCGCCCTCGCGCCGCTACCAACCACCCACAACCAGCCCAACTTCCCTCCCACCAATGGAGGCAATGGGGGGCGAGGGCGCCAGGGCGCGAAGAAGAAGAAGCGGGGCCCGGCTCGCCCACCTTCTGCGCCGGCCGCCTCCCCCGCGACCTCGGTGTTGGCCGATGTTGTTGCTACTCGTGACCAGCCCCCGTGCTTCCACTGCAGGATTGCGGGCCACTACCAAGTGGAGTGCACCAACCCTCCGATGTGCTACCTCTGCAAGGATACTGGACACCCGGCGGCCCTGTGCCCGGACCGTCCGCTGACTGATGAGCTCATGATGTATGGCCATGGCATCGAGGGCCTCGGGTTCTTCCACGTCGAGGTGGACGATCTGCCACCCCCCTCCCCATCGCTCCAGGCGATCATCACCGTTGTGGGGGTGGGTGTTGCTTCTTCGGAGACGATCGAGGCCGAGCTCAACCACCTGTGCCGGCGTGTGTGGGACTGGCAGGTGACTCCGACCTCTGCCAGTTCTTTCACCGTGGTATTTCCTGACGCCATCAGCCTGGGCCTCTGCACCCGCAGCGACGACATCACCTTGGCCCTGAACAAGCTTGTGGTCAACATCTCTGAGCCTAAGGCTGACCCCAAGGCGGTCACAGTTCTGGATACTGCTTGGATCCTCATCGCTGGGCTACCTGATGTCGCCCGGTCCGAGCGGGTCATTCGCAGTATGTCCAAGATCCTGGGCAAGGTGGTGGTGGTGGACGAGCTCTCCCTCCGCAAAGAGGAGGATGTCCGGGTCAAGGTTAAATGCCTCGACTCCGACAAGCTCCGTGTCACCGTTCGCGTCTTCTTCAACGACCTGGGATTCGACCTCAAGATCTCCCCCGAGCCTCCCAACCACGTTGGGCGCCCACGCTTCTCTGATGATGGGCACTTTGGTGGTGGGGGCACAGACCGGCGTGACGACTCCCACTACCGCCGGCCGCGCCCCTCCCGCCACGAGGATCCGGACGACGACGACGAGCGTTCGGGCCACAGCCGCTCCCCCCTCGCGTGACCCAACTCCGAGCCATGGGCGGACGGGCGCTGGCTCGGGCCGCTCGCGTGGACTGACCCCTGCTGTCGGGGCTGCTCCCGCGGTGTTGCCGGCGGCCGCTATCTCCTCCTCCGCGGAGATGAGTGACATCTCCTCTCGTCGCTCCGCCTTCCTCACCGCGCTCGCCCTGCTCCACCCCAGCGCCTGGTCCCCCGCCTCCGACCCTGGAGGTGCCCCTTCTGGACCCGGCGGACCCCCCTTCGGACATGCCTCCCTCCGGCGAGCTCCTTCTGCTCGGCTCCCCTGAGGGCGCACCGGCGCTGCCCGCTGCCGCCTCCCTGGAGGCCACCGTTTCGGCATCGCCGGAGGATCGCCCGCCGGCCCCGGACCCGCCCTCCCTAGCCCTGCGAGGGTCCGACACCTGCCTGGAGCCCGTGACGACTGCTTCTCCGACCTCTCTGCCCGTGACGACTGCTTCTCCGACCGCTCTGTCCCTGGGGGTTGCTGCGGACATGGCCACCCCCATTGCCCCCCACCCGCCCCGGACTGTGCCGTACGCATGCCGGGCTCGGGCCTCGTCGACTCCGGTGACTGCATCCCATCGCAGTGCCCGTCTTGACGCGGACCGCCCTACTGGAGGCCCAGCACCGTCCATCTCCGAGCGCGCTGAGATCCGGGCCGCGGCCCGGAACCTCGAGTCAGGTGCGATCGACATCCCCCCAGTTCTTCCAGTTGCTCGTTTTCTGCTCTTGAGGCTGTTCCTCTGGGCCACCTCGCCAAGGTGGCCGCGGACTCGTCCGTTGTTTTCAGGGGGGAGGTTGGACCCCCCCTTAGAGAAGATTGCTGTGATCCGAGCCCGGGAAATCCTTGATAGGAAACTCGCTGAGACCCGGGCCCACCTCCTCCGCACTCCGGCTCCCCAGCCCCCTGCGCTGGAAATCCGTGGCCGCACCCGCTCCCGCACTGCGGCGCTCAGGGCTAGTAGCGCCTCCTCTGTTTTGGGGTCAAGCAGCCCCCCGATGGGGGTTTAGATGCGGGTCCTCTTTTGGAACATCCGCGGCTTCGGCCATGACGGCCGGCGTCGCCAGCTAGTGGAGTACATGCGTGACGAGCACATCGACATCATCGCCATTCAGGAAACCTTGCGCACGGATTTTTCTCTTCCCGAGTTGGAGCGTCTTAGCCCCCACCTCTTCGCCTGGCATTGGCTCCCTTCTAGTGGGACCATGGGGCACTCGGGAGGCATCCTTTTAGGTGTGAAGGATGCCACCTTTGAGGTTGGCGGTATGGACCAGGGCGAGTTCTTCGTTAGCATGGAGCTCTTCGAGAGGGCGCTCAACTTCAAATGGGAGGTTGTCATTGTCTATGGGCCGGCGGACCACTGCCGCTCCCCGACCTTCCTTGATGAGCTCCAACGGAAGGTCTCCGCCTCCACCTTCCCGGTGGTTGTTGGAGGGGACTTCAACCTCATCTGCTCTCCCAATGATAAGAATAATGACCGAATCAACCTCCCTAGGATGCAGATGTTCAACGACTGCATCACGGATCTCGGCCTCCGCGAGCTTGAGCGGACGGGTGCCAGGTTTACCTGGACTAACCGCCAAGCCGACCCGACGCGGTCCGTCCTGGGAGGCGGTCGCGGCCAAGTGGACCTCTGCGCGCTCCTCTCCCCATCGGTCCATTTCGGCGGTGGACTCCTGGCGGTTCTGTCCCAAGCTCGCCCGCCAATTCATGAAAGGGTGGGGAGCTAACCTTGGCAGGGACCTCCGCGAACGGAAAAAAGTCCTCCTTTCAGCCATCCAGGCCTTGGACTACCGCGCGGACACCTCCGGGATCTCCCCGGATGAGTGGATGGTGCGATATGATCTCGAGGATCAGCTCGCCACCATCTACACGGATGAAGAAGCTTACTGGAGGCTCCGCGGTACCCAGCGTTGGGTGCTGTGGGGCGATGCTAATACGGCATATTTCCAGGCGATCGCGAATGGGCGGCGACGTCGGAACTCCATCCACTGTTTGTGGGATGGTGATTCCCAGCTCGTCCGCTCCTCAGACATCCGGACGCATGTAGATGGCTTCTATAAAGCCCTATTCTGCCCCACCCCTCAGGGTGGGATCGCTCGGGCGCCCGAAATCTGGTCGGGCGCCCAGCTTGTGTCTGTTGCGGACAATGCCGCCTTAGTTGCCCCGTTCTCCGAGGAGGAAGTCCTCGCGGCGATTAAGGGCATGAACGCCTCCTCGGCGCCGGGGCCGGATGGACTGCCAGTCTCCTTTTTTAAAGCATTCTGGCAGACCATCAAACCTGAGATCATGGCTCTCTTTGACGAGTTTTCTTAGGGACCATGGATCTTGGGCGCCTGAACTATGGGGTAGTCACTCTTATCCCCAAAGTTTCGGGTGCGACGGACATCCGCCAATTCCGACCCATCACTGTGATCAATGTGATTTTTCGGATCCTGGCCAAAGGGTACGCCAATAGGGTGACCCGGCTCGCCGACTCGATCACTCACCCCAACCAGTCGGCTTTCATTCAGGGCCGTTTTATCCTGGATGGGGTGTTGGTCTTCCACGAGGTCCTTCACGAAGTCCGCTCCAAGCACCAACGGGCGGTATTCCTGAAGCTCGATTTCCATAAAGCCTATGACACTGTGCACTGGCCCTTCCTTCGGGAAGTTTTACTCCGTATGGGCTTTGAAGACCGTTGGGTGACCAGAGTTATGCAGCTTGTCTCCTGCGGTCGGACCGCTATTAACATTAACGGTGAGATCGGCCCCTTCTTCCCCACGCTCTGTGGGGTTCGCCAAGGCGACCCTTCCTCGCCGTTCTTGTTTAACATGGTGGTCGACGCCCTTGCGGCCATTCTTGACATAGCCAAATCGGCCGGTCACATTCACGGCGTGGTCCCACACCTTGTAGGAGGGGGTGGGGTCTCTCTCCTACAATATGCTGACGGCACCATAATAATGGTCGAGGGCTCCGCGTCCGATATTGCCATCCTACAGTTCCTCCTCCTCTGCTTCCAACAGATGTCCGGTATGACCATCAACTTCGATAAGAGTGAAGTGATGGTGCTGGGATACCCACCGGTGGAGGCCTAGGGCATTGCGGACCGGCTTAATTGCCGCCTGCGTTCTTTCCCCACGACCTATCTGTGGATCCCCATTAGTGACTCGCGCCTCACCGTAGCGGACCTCCGCCCTTCCGTGACCCGGATGCAGCACCGGGTCGAGCCCTGGAAGGGCTGGTGGCTCTCGAAGGCGGCTCGGGTAATCCGCATCAACTCCTCGCTGGCTAGCCTCCTCTGGTTCCTCATGAGCTTCTATAGACTCCATGAGACGCTTCACCAGGAGGTGGCCAAATATCAGTCCAGATTTTTCTGGGCTGGCGAGGGGGACAAGCAAAAATACCATATGGTGAGCTGGCCAGACATTTGCAAACCCAAGGACCAGGGAGGTCTGGGGATCTTGTCCTCCCGTCGCATGAACATTGCTCTCCTGACCTGATGGCTATGGCGTATCGCCAACGGGGAGGGCGGCCTCTGGCTTACCATCATTCAGAATAAGTACCTCCGAGGACAACCTCTTGCTTTCTGCTAGCGCTCTGGGGGATCCCAGTTCTGGCAGGCTGTGATTCAGCTCCTCCCCGTGCTCCGGATTGGCACTTCCATCTCGGTGGGTTCCGGGTCCTCGACCCTGTTTTGGTTCGACCGCTGGCTTGGGGATTCCCCTTTGGCCGCCCGCTTCCCAGGCTTATTTGCCATTGCGGCAGACCCCCGAATTTCCGTCGAGACGGCCCTTATTGACCTAGGGCACCTCGCCTTTCGGCGCTCCTTTAGCCCCCAGGAGGTTGACGCATGGGACGCCCTTCTACAGGACATCGCTCTCTTGCTAATGGATGTAGAGGGTGCCGCCGACTCCATGGCGTGGCGCCTGGAGCCCTCGGGAAGCTTCTCCACGAAGTCTTCGTATGCTGCCATCGCCCCTTCGCTGGCCCCTAAGCCCTTTAGCCTGATCTGGGACATTCGTCTCCCCCTCAAGATCCGGATATTCCTCTGGCAGTGGATCCGGGGACGTCTCCCCTCTGGGGTGGAAGTCCGCAAGCGCAATGGCCCTGGGGACGGGATGTGTCCCCTGTGCGCCACGGTGGAGGATTCGAACCACATTTTCTTCAACTGCTCCACTGCCCAGTTCCTGTGGTCGTGCTTCCGTGAAACGGTCGGTGGACAGTGGTGCAATACCAACTTCCCTTACCTACTCGTGGAGATCCATGCCTCCTCCCCGCGTTACCGCCATATTAGATGGCTGTGCATTGGGATCCTAGCATGGACGCTTTGGAATATTCACAACAAGCTCGTTATTCAGAAAGTGCGTCTGGGACATGCGACTGACGCGGTCTTCAAAATGTGTGGCTATTTGCAGCTTTGGCGGCCGCTTAGCCGCCCCGAGGACCGAACCGTCATCGACACCCTCCTCACCGACCTTCGATCGATGGCCTTCCGCATGGCGCCCCCGCTTCCGCCACCGCCGCCGGAGCCTGATTAGGCTGGACTCGTCCGTGGCGGTCTTTGTGTGTGTCCTTTTGTTCTTAGGGCTTGTTGAGTTGTGCCCTCAGCATTAACCCTACTGGTACCATGCGGTGTGTGCGGCTATGACTTTGAGTGTTTGTGTGTGTGTGTGTGTGTGTGTGTGAACTCTGTTGGCTGTTTGGCTCGGGCGGTTTGCTTTATCTATAAAGCAGGGCGAAAGCCTTTTTCGGTAATAGAAGGCACATGGCAACACAACCAAACATAAGATCGAACGAGAAAGAGGCAAACGAAAAGAAGGCGAATAAAACAACAAATTTTCGTGAAGTGGGGGAGAGGAAAACAAGAGGCAAATGGCAAATAATGTAAATTGCAAGGAGATGAGATTTGCGATTAGGAACCTGGTATATGTTGAAGATCCTCCCCGGCAACGGCGCCAGAAATTGGCACGTGGCCGGGAGACTATCTTGACTTGATCCTCCCCGGCAACGGCGCCAGAAATTCCTTTTGATGTCGCTTTAGGCTACGTCGGTATTTCCCCAAAGAGGAAGGGATGATGCAGCATAGCAGCGGTAGGTATTTCCCTCAGATATGAAACCAAGGTTATCGAACCAGTAGGAGAACCAAGTGCTACCTCTTGAGCACAGCATTGGTTTTCCCTTGAAGAGGAAACGGTGATGCAGCAAAGTAGCGTAAGTATTTCCCTCAGTTTTGAGAACCAAGGTATCAATCCAGTAGGAGGCCACTCTCAAGTCCCTCGTACCTACACAAACAAATAAGAACCTTGCAACCAACGCGATAAAGGGGTTGTCAATCCCTTCACGGCCACTTGCAAAAGTGAGATCTGATAGAGATGATAAGATAATATTTTTGGTATTTTTATGATAAAGACTAGAAGTAAAGAAAGCAAAATAAATGGTAATAGAAATTGCTAGTTGTTGGAAGATTAATATGATAGAAAATAGACCCGGGGGCCATAGGTTTCACTAGTGGCTTCTCTCAAGATAGCATAAGTATTATGGTGGGTGAACAAATTACTGTCGAGCAGTTGATAGAATTGAGCATAGTTATGAGAATATCTAGGCATGATCATGCATATAGGCATCACGTCCGCGACAAGTAGACCGACTCCTGCCTGCATCTACTACTATTGCTCCACACATCGATCGCTATCCAGCATGCATCTAGAGTATTAAGTTCATAAGAACAGAGTAACGCTTTAAGCAAGATGACATGATGTAGAGGGATAAACTCAAGCAATATGATATAAACCCCATCTTTTTATCCTCGATGGCAACAATACAATACGTGTCGTTTCCCTTTCTGTCACTCGGATCGAGCACCGCAAGATTGAACCCAAAGCTAAGAACTTCTCCCATTGCAAGAAAGATCAATCTAGTAGGCCAAACCAAACTGATAATTCGAAGAGACTTGCAAAGATAACCAATCATACATAAAAGAATTCAGAGGAAATTCAAATATTGTTCATAGATAATCTTGATCATAAACCCACAATTCATCGGATCTCGACAAACACACCGCAAAAGAAGATTACATCGAATAGATCTCCAAGAGAAAAAAGGAGAAGTTTGTATTGAGATCCAAAGAGAGAGAAGAAGCCATCTAGCTAATAACTATGGACCTGAAGGTCTGAGGTAAACTACTCACACATCATCGGAGAGGCTATGGTGTTGATGTAGAAGCCCTCCGTGATCAATGCCCCCTCCGGTGGAGCGCCGGAAAAGGCTCCAAGATGGGATCTCACGGGTACAGAAGGTTGCGGCGGTGGAAATAGGGTTTCGTGGTGCTCCTGGATGTTTTCGGGGTATGTAGGTATATATAGGCGAAAGAAGTCGGTCAGGAGAGCTACGAGGGCCCACGAGGGTGGGGGCGCGCCTAGGGGGGCAGGCGCGCCTCCCTACCTCGTGGCCTCCTCGTTGATTTCTTGACGTCCACTCCAAGTCCTCTGGATCACGTTTGTTCCGAAAATCATGTTCCCGAAGGTTTCATTCCGTTTGGACTCCGTTTGATATTCCTTTCCTTCGAAACACTGAAATTGGCAAAAAACAGAAATTTGGGCTGGGCCTCCAGTTAATAGGTTAGTCCCAAAAATAATATAAAAGTGTGTAATAAAGCCCATTAAACATCCAAAACAGATAATATAATAGCATGGAACAATCAAAAATTATAGATACGTTGGAGACGTATCAAGCATCCCCAAGCTTAATTCCTGCTCGTCGTCGAGTAGGTAAATGATTAAAACGGAATTTTTGATGTGGAATGCTACTTAGCATAATTTCCAATGTAATTCTCTTAATTGTGGCATGAATATTCAGATACAAATGATTCAAAATAAAAGTTCATATTGACATAAAAATAGTAATACTTCAAGCATACTAGTAAGTAATCATGTCTTATCAAAATAGCATAGCCAAAGAAAGCTTATCCCTACAAAATCATATAGTTAGGCTATGCTTCATTTTCATCACACAAAATACTCCCATCATGCACAACCCCGGTTTCAGCCAAGCAATTGGTTCATACTTTTTAACGCGCTTCAACTTTTTCAACCCTTACGCAATACATGAGCGCAAGCCATGGACATAGCACTATATGTGCAATGGAGTGGTGGTTGTGAAGAGGACAAAAAGGGAGAAGATAGTCTCACATCAACTAGGCATATCAACGGGCTATGGAGATGCTCGTTAATAGATATCAATGTGAGTGAGTAGGGATTGCCATGCAACGGATGCACTAGAGCTATAAATGTATGAAAGCTCAACAAAAGAAACTAAGTGGGTGTGCATCCAACTTGCTTGCTCACGAAGACCTAGGGCATTTTGAGGAAGCCCATCATTAGAATATACAAGCCAAGTTCTATAATGAAAAATTCCCACTAGTATATGAAAGTGACAATATAGGAGACTCTCTATCATGAAGATCATGCTGCTACTTTGAAGCACAAGTGTGGAAAAAGGATAGTAACATTGTCCCTTCTCTCTTTTTCTCCCATTTTTTTCTTTTCTCTTTTTTTTTCTTGGGCCTTTCTTTTTTTCTTTGGCCTCTTTTTTTAGTCCGGAATCTCATCCCGACTTGTGGGGGAATCATAGTCTCCATCATCCTTTCCTCACAAGGGACAATGCTCTAATAATGATGATCATCACACTTTTATTACTTACAACTCAAGAATTACAACTCAATACTTAGAACAAAATATGACTCTATGTGAATGCCTCCGGCGGTGTACCGGGATATGCAATGAATCAAGAGTGACATGTATGAAAAAAAATTGAATGGTGGCTTTGCCACAAATACAATGTCAACTACATGATCATGCAAAGCAATATGACAATGATGAAGTGTGTCATAATAAACGAAACGGTGGAAAGTTGCATGGCAATATATCTCGGAATGGCTATGGAAATGCCATGATAGGTAGGTATGGTGGCTGTTTTGAGGAAGATATAAGGAGGTTTATGTGTGATAGAGCGTATCATATCACGGGGTTTGGATGCACCGGCGAAGTTTGCACCAACTCTCAAGGTGAGAAAGGGAAATGCACGGTACCGTAGAGGCTAGAAATTTTGTGGAAGGATGAGAGTGCGTATAATCCGTGGACTCAAATTAGTCAGAAAGAACTCATATACTTATTGCGAAAGTGTACTAGCCCTTGAAGCAAAGTACTACTACGCATGCTCCTAGGGGAAGGGTTGGTAGGAGTTAACCATCGCGCGATCCCGACCTCCACACATAAGGAAGGCAATCAAAAGAGCACCCCATGCAACAAATTTGTTACACAACTTTTACCATACATGCATGCTACAGGACTTGCCAACTTCAGCACAAGTATTTCTCAATTTCATAATTACCCAACTAGCATGACTCTAACATTACTACCTTTATATCTCAAAACAATTATCAAGCATCAAATTGATCATGCACTTTCTATGATAGTTTTTATTATACCCATCATACTAGAACCAATTTTTATAACCATAGAAAATACCATGCTGTTCTAGAAGACTCTCAAAATAATATAAGTGAAGCATGAGAGATCAATAATTTCTATAAAATAAAACCACCACCGTGCTCTAAAAAATATAAGTGAAGCACTAGAGCAAAAACTATATAGCTCAAAAGATATAAGTGAAGTACATAGAGTATTCTAATATATTCAGAATCATGTGTGTCTCTCTCAAAAGGTGTGTACAGCAAGGATGATTGTGGTAAACTAAAAAGCAAAGACTCAAATCATAAAAGACGCCCCAAGCAAAACACATATCATTTGGTGAATAAAAATATAGCCCCAAGTAAAGTTACCGATACACGAAGACGAAAGAGGCGATCCCTTCCGGGGCATCCCCAAGCTTAGGCTTTTGGTTGTCCTTGAATTTTACATTGGGGTGCCTTGGGCATCCCCAAGCTTTGGCTCTTTCCACTCTTTGTTCCATAATCCATCAAATCTTTACCCAAAACTTGAAAACTTCACAACACAAAACTCAACGGAAAATCTCATAAGCTCCGTTAGCGAAATAAAACAAACCACCACTTTAAGGTACTGTATTGAACTCATTCTTTATTTATATTGGTGTTAAACCTACTGTATTCCAACTTCTCTATGGTTTATAAACTCTTTTACTAGCCATAGATTCATTAAAATAAGCAAACAACACACAAAAAACAGAATCTATCAAAAACAGAACAGTATGTAGTAATCTGTATCTAACACAAACTTCTGGAACCTAAAAAATTCTACCAAATTAGGAACTCCTAGATAATTTTTTTATTTATCTACTGAAAAAAGAATCAACTGAAAAGCACGTTTCTGTGAATTATGAAAACTAATCTCGTGTGCGCAAAGTTTCTGTTTTTTACAGCAAGATCAAATAACTATCACCGTATGTTATCCTAAAGGTTTTACTTGGTACAAACACTAATTAAAACACAAAAACTAATCCAACCATAGGCTAGATGAATTATTTATTACTAAACAGAACCAAAAAGAAAGAAAGAAAAATAAAATTGGGTTGCCTCCCAACAAGCGCTATCGTTTAACGCCCCTAGCTAGGCATAAAAACAAGGATAGATCTAGGTATTGCCATATTTGGTAGGCAACCCATAAGTGTCCCTCATAATGGATTCATAAGGTAATTTAATCTTCTTTCTTGGGAAGTGTTCCATGCCTTTCCCTAACAGAAATTGGAATCTAATATTCTCTTCCTTCGTATCAATAATTGCACCAATCGTTCTAAGGAAAGGTCTACTAAGAATAATAGGACATGAAGGATTGCAATCTATATCAAGAGCAATAAAATCTATGGGCACATAATTCCTATTTGCAACAATAAGAACATCATTAATTCTTCCCATAGGTTTCTTGATAGTGGAATCCGCAAGGTACAAGTTAAAGAGCAATCGTCAAATTCACGAAAACCTAGCAAATCACACAAAGTTTTTGGTATCGTGGAAACACTAGCACCCAAATCACATAAAGCATAGCATTCATGATCTTTAATTTTAATTTTAATTGTAGGTTCCCACTCATCATAAAGTTTTCTAGGGATACAAACTTCCAACTCAAGTTTTTCTTCATTAGATTGCATCAAAGCATCAACGATATGTTTAGTAAAGGCTTTATTTTGACTATAAGCATGAGCTGAATTTAGTACGGACTGCAACAAGGAAATACAATCTATTAAAGAGCAATTATCAAAGTTAATTAAATTCCTTGAAATCCAAAATAGTGGGTTCAATGCTATCTAAAGTTTTCACCTCTTCAATCCCACTTTTACCAAATTTTGCATCAAGATCTAAAAACTCCGAATTATTGGGACGCCTTTTAACTAAAGTTCACTCATCTCCAGTCCCAGCATTATGAAGATTCATATTGCAAAACAAAGATTTAATAGGAGACACGTCAATAACTTTTAGATCTTCATCTTTATTCTCACAAAAACTAGAAGAACACGCCTTTACAAAGCAATCTTTCTTAGCACGCATTCTAGCGGTTCTTTATTTGCACTCATCAATAGAAATTCTCATGGCTTCGAGATGCTCATTGATATCATGCTTAGGTGGAATCGATCTAAGCTTCAAAGAATCAACATCAAGAGAAATTATATCCACGTTCCTAGCCAATTCATCAACCTTAAGCAATTTTTCTTCAAGCAAGGTGTTGAAATTCTTTTGTGAATTCATAAAGTCTTTAACACTAGTCTCAAATTCAGAGGGCATCTTATTAAAAATTTCCATAAGAATTGTTGTAGGAATTACCATAATTATTAGAGGAATTACTAGGGAACGGCCTAGGATTAAAGTTTCCTCTATACGCGTTGTTACCAAAATTATTCCTACCAAGAAAATTCACATCCATAGATTCATTATTATTCTCAATCAAAGTAGACAAAGGCATATCATTAGGATCAGAAGAAACACTCTTATTAGCAAACAATTTCATAAGTTCATCCATCTTTCCACTCAAAACATTAATTTCTTCAATCGCATGAACCTTTTTACTAGTAGATCTTTCAGTGTGCCATTGAGAATAATTAACCATAATATTATCTAGGAGTTTAGTAGCTTCTCCTAAAGTGATTTCCATAAAAGTGCCTCCCGCGGCCGAATCTAAAAGATTTCTAGAAGAAAAATTCAATCCGACATAAATTTTTTGTATAATCATCCACAAATTCAAACCATGAGTAGGGCAATTACGTATCATTAATTTCATCCTCTCCCAAGCTTGTGCAACATGTTCATGATCAAGTTGCTTAAAATTCATAATATTGTTTCTAAGAGAGATGATCTTAGCGGGAGGAAAATACTTAGAGATAAAAGCATCTTTGCACTTATTCCAAGAATCAATACTATTTTTAGGCAAAGACGAAAACCAAGTTTTAGCGTGATCTCTAAGCGAAAACGGAAATAGCTTCAATTTAACAATATCATTGTCCACATCTTTCTTCTTTTGCATATCACACAAATCGACTAAGCTATTTAGATGGGTAGCGGCATCTTCAGTAGGAAGGCCGGCGAATTGATCTTTCATAACAAGATTCAACAAAGCAGCATTAATTTCACAAGATTCAGCATTGGTAAGAGGAGCAATCGGAGTGCTAAGGAAATCATTGTTGTTGGTATTGGAAAAGTCACACAATTTAGTATTGTCTTGAGCCATCATGACAACCAAGAAATCCAACACACAAGCACACAAGATGCGGGCGAGAAAAGAGGCGAACAGAAAAGAGGGCAAATAAAACGGCAAGGGTGAAGTGGGGGAGAGGAAAACGAGAGGCAAATGGAAAATAATGTAATGCAAGGGATAAGAGTTTGTGATGGGTACTTGGTATGTCTTGACTTGTGCGTAGACACCCCGGCAACGGCGCCAGAAATCCTTGTTGCTACCTCTTGAGCACAGCGTTGGTTTTCCCTTGAAGTGGAAAGGGTGATGCAGCAAAGTAGCGTAAGTATTTCCCTCAGTTTTGAGAACAAAGGTATCAATCCAGTAGGAGGCCACTCTCAAGTCCCTCGTACCTACACAAACAAATAAGAACCTTGCAACCAACGCGATAAAGGGGTTGTCAATCCCTTCACAGCCACTTGCAAAAGTGAGATCTGATAGAGATGATAAGATAATATTTTTAGTATTTTTATGATAAAGACTAAAAGTAAAGAAATCAAAATAAACGGTAATAGAAATTGCTAGTTGTTGGAATATTAATATGATAGAAAATAGACCCAGGGGCCATAGGTTTCACTAGTGGCTTCTCTCAAGATAGCATAAGTATTACGGTGGGTGAACAAATTACTGTCGAGCAATTGATAGAATTGAGCATAGTTATGAGAATATCTAGGCATGATCATGTATATACGCATCACGTCCGCGACAAGTAGACCAACTCCTGCCTGCATCTACTACTATTACTCCACACATCGACCGCTATCCAGCATGCATCTAGAGTATTAAGTTCATAAGAACAGAGTAACGCTTTAAGCAAGATGACATGATGTAGAGGGATAAACTCAAGCAATATGATATAAACCCCATCTTTTTATCCTCGATGGCAACAATACAATACGTGTCGTTTCCCTTTCTGTCACTGGGATCGAACACCGCAAGATTGAACCCAAAGCTAAGAACTTCTCCCATTGCAAGAAAGATCAATCTAGTAGGCCAAACCAAAGTGATAATCCGAAGAGACTTGCAAAGATAACCAATCATACATAAAAGAATTCAGAATCTTGATCATAAACCCACAATTCATCGGATCTCGACAAACACACCGCAAAAGAAGATTACATCGAATAGATCTCCAAGAGAATCGAGGAGAACTTTGTATTGAGATCCAAAGAGAGAGAAGAAGCCATCTAGCTAATAACTATGGACCCGAAGGTCTGAAGTAAACTACTCACACATCATTGGAGAGGATATGGTGTTGATGTAGAAGCCCTCCGTGATCAATGCCCCCTCCAGCGGAGCGCCGGAAAAGGCCCCAAGATGGGATCTCACGGGTACAGAAGGTTGCGGCGGTGGAAATAGGGTTTTATGGTGCTCCGGGATGTTTTCGGGGTACGTAGGTATATATAGGCGAAAGAAGTCGGTCAGGAGAGCTACGACGGGCCCATGATGGTGGGGGGCGCGCCTAGGGGTCAGGCGTGCCTCCCTGCCTCGTGGCCTCCTCGTTGATTGCATGACGTCCACTCCAAGTCCTCTGGATCACGTTTGTTCCGAAAATCACGTTGTCGAAGGTTTCATTCCGTTTGGACTCCGTTTTATATTCCTTTCCTTCGAAACACTGAAATAGCCAAAAAACAGCAATTTGGGCTGGGCCTCCGGTTAATAGGTTAGTCCCAAAAATAATATAAAAGTGTATAATAAAGCCCATTAAACATCCAAAACAGATAATATAATAGCATGGAACAATCAAAAATTATAGATACGTTGGAGACGTATCACCAAGCAACACAACATAAACAACCCCTGCACACAGATAACAAATCCTCGCAACCCGACGTGTTAAAGGGGTTGTCAATCCCTTCCGTGGTACGGCGCCTCAAGATAGGCAAACGGACGTGAGATAAATTTGTAGTAGATTGATAGATCGAACGCCAAATAAAATAAATAGAAATAAAATGCAGCAAGGTATTATATTTTTGGTTTAATAGATCTGAAAAATAAATGCAAGAAAAAAGTAGACCGCAAAGGCAAATATATGAGAAAGAAGATCTGGGGGCCGTAGGTTTCACTAGTGGGTTCTCTCGAGAAAAATAGCAAACGGTGGGTAAACAAATTACTGTTGGGCAATTGATAGAACTTCAAATAATTATGACGATATCCAGGCAATGATCATTATATAGGCATCACGTCCAAGATTAGTAGACCGACTCCTGCCTGCATCTAATACTATTACTCCACACATCGACCGCTATCCAGCATGTATCTAGTGTATTAAGTTCATGGAAAAATGGAGTAATGCAATAAGAACGATGACATGATGTAGACAAGTGAAGGAAATATGCCCTAGAGGCAATAATAAAGTTATTATTTTATTTCCTTATATCATGATAAATGTTTATTATTCATGCTAGAATTGTATTAACCGGAAACTTAGTACATGTGTGAATACATAGACAAACAGAGTGTCCCTAGTATGCCTCTACTTGACTAGCTCGTTAATCAAAGATGGTTAAGTTTCCTAGCCATAGACATGTGTTGTCATTTGATGAACGGGATCACATCATTAGAGAATGATGTGATGGACAAGACCCATCCGTTGTCTTAGCACTATGATCGTTTAGTTTATTGCTATTGATTTCTTCATGACTTATACATGTTCCTATGACTATGAGATTATGCAACTCCCGAATACCGGAGGAACACTTAGTGTGCTATCAAACGTCACAACGTAACTGGGTGATTATAAAGATGCTCTACAGGTGTCTCCGATGGCGTTTGTTGATTTTGGCATAGATCGAGATTAGGATTTGTCACTCCGATTGTCAGAGAGGTATCTCTGGGCCCTCTCGGTAATGCATATCACTATAAGCCTTGCAAGCAATGTGACTAATGAGTTAGTTACGGGATGAAGCATTACGGAATGAGTAAAGAGACTTGCCGGTAACGAGATTGAACTAGGTATTATGATACCGACGATCGAATCTCGGGCAAGTAACATACCGATGCCAAAGGGAACAACGTATGTTGTTATGCGGTTTGACCGATAAATATCTTTGTAGAATATGTAGGAGCCAATATGAGCATCCAGGTTTCGCTATTGGTTATTGACCGGAGATGTGTCTCGGTCATGTCTACATAGATCTTGAACCCGTAGAGTCCGCACGCTTAACGTTCGATGACGATTTGTATTATGAGTTATGTGATTTGATGTACCGAAGTTTGTTCGGAGTCCCGGATGAGATCACGGACATGACGAGGAGTCTCTAAATGGTGGAGACATAAATATTCATATATTTGAAGGTTACATTCGGACACCAGAATGGTTCGGGCCGTTTCGGATAAGTTTCAGAGTACCGGGGGTTACCGGAACCCCCTCCGAGAAGTTATTAGGCCTCATGGGCCTTAGTGGAGAAGAGAGAGGGCCGTCCAGGAGGTGGCGCGCGCCCCCCTTGCCCCAATACAAATTGGACAAGGGGAGGGGCGGCGTCCCCCTCCTTCCTTCTCTCCTCCTCCGTCCCCCCTTCTCCCACTTGGAATAGGAAAGGGGGGATCCTACTAGATTTGGAGTCCTAGTAGGACTCCCCCCATGGCGCGCCTCCCCCTTGGCCGGCCTCCTCCTCCCCCTCCTTTATATACGTGGGGAGGGGGGCACCCTAGGATACACAAGTTGATATTTTAGCCGTGTGCCGTGCCCCCCTCCATAGTTACACAACTCGGTCATAACGTCGTCGTGCTTAGGCAAAGCCCTGCTCCGGTAACTTCATCATTACCGTCGGCACACCGTCCTGCTGACGAAACTCTCCCTCGGACTCAACTGGATCAAGAGTACGAGGGATATCATCGAGCTGAACGTGTGCTGAACACGGAGGTGCCGTACGTTCGGTGCTAGGATCGATCGGATCGTGAAGTCGTACGACTACATCAACCGCGCTGATAAAACGCTTCCGTTTTCGGTCTACGAGGGTACGTGGACACACTCTCCCCACTCGTTGCTATGCTTCTCCTAGATAGATCTTGCATGATCGTAGGAATTTTTTTGAAATTACTGCGTTCCCCAACAGTGGCATCCGAGCCAGGTCTATGCGTACATGTTATATGCACGAGTAGAACACAAAGAGTTGTGGGCGATAATAGTCATACTACTTACCAGCATGTCATACTTTGATTCGGCGGTAGTGTTGGATGAAGCGGCCCATACCGACATTACATGAACGCGTTCATGAGACTGGTTCTACCGACGTACTTCGCACACAGGTGGCTAGTGGGTGTCTGTTTCTCCAACTTTAGTTGAATTGAGTTTGACTACACCCGGTCCTTGTTGAAGGTTAAAACAACACACTTGACGAAAAATCATTGTGGTTTTGATGCGTAGGTAAGAACGGTTCTTGCTAGAAGCCCGTAGCAGCCACGTAAAACTTGCAACAACAAAGTAGAGGACGTCTAACTTGTTTTTGCAGGGCTTGTTGTGATGTGATATGGTCAAGACGTGATGATATATAAATTGTTGTATGAGATGATCATGTTTTGTAAAAGTTATCGGCAACTGCAAGAGCCATATGGTTGTCGCTTTATTGTATGAAATGCAATCGCCATGTAATTGCTTTACTTTATCACTAAGCAGTAGCGATAGTCGTAGAAGCAATAGTTGGCGAGACGACAACGATGCTACGATTGAGATCAAGGTGTCAAGCCGGTGACGATGGTGATCATGACGGTGCTTTGGAGATGGAGATCAAAGGCACAACATGATGATGGCCATATCATATCACTTATATTGATTGCATGTGATGTTTATCCTTTATGCATCTTATTTTGCTTAGTTCGGCGGTAGCATTATAAGATGATCTCTCACTAAATTTGAAGGTATAAGTGTTCTCCCTGAGTGTGCACCGTTGCTACAGTTCATCGTGCCGAGACACCACATGATGATCGCGTGTGATAAGCTCTACGTTCACATACAATGGGTGCAAGCCAATTTGCACACGCAGAATACTCGGGTTAAACTTGACGACCCTAGCATATGCAGATATGGCTTCAGAACACTAAGACCGAAAGGTAGAACGTGAATCATATAGTAGATATGATCAACGTAGAGATGTTCACCATTGAAAACTACTCCATCTCACATGATGATCGGACATGGTTTAGTTGATATGGATCACGTGATCATTTAAATGACTAGAGGGATGTCTATCTAAGTGGGAGTTCTTAAGTAATATGATTAATTCGACTTTAATTTATCATGAACTTAGTCCTGATAGTATTTGCAAATTATGTTGTAGATCAATAGCTCGCGATGTAGCTCCCCATTTATTTTTGATATGTTCCTAGAGAAAAATAAGTTGAAAGATGTTAGTAGAAATGAAGCGGACTGGGTCCGTGATCTGAGGATTATCCTCATTCCTGCGCAGAAGAATTATGTCCTTGATGCACCGCTAGGTGACAGACCTATTGCAGGAGTATATGCAAACGTTATGAACGTTTGGCAAGCTCGATATGATGACTACTTGATAGTTTAGTGCACCATGCTTCATGGCTTAAAACCGGGACTTCAAAAACGTTTTGAACGTCATGGAGCATATAAGATGTTCCAAGAGTTGAAATTGGTATTTCATACTCATGCGCGTGTCAAGAGGTATGAGACCTCTGATAGTACTTTGCCTACAAATATGGAGGAGAATAGCTCAACCAGTGAGCATGTGCTCAGATTGTCTGAGTACTACAAATCGCTTAAATCAAGTGGGAGTTAATCTTCCAGATAAGATAGTGATTGACAGACTTCTCTAGTCACTATCACCAAGTTACTGGAACTTTGTGATGAACTATAATATGCAAGGGATGACGAAAATGATTCCTGAGCTCTTCGTGATGCTGAAATCAATGAAGGTAGAAATCAAGAAAGAGCATCAATTGTTGATGGTTAACAAAACCACTAGTTTCAAGAAAAAGGGAAAGGGAAAGAGAGGGAACTTCAAGAAGAATGGCAAGCAAGTTGCCACTCCCATGAAGAAGCCCAAAGCTAGGCCTGAGCCTGAAACTGAGTGCTTCAACTGCAAAGGGAATGGTCACTGGAAGCGGAACTACCCTAAATACTTGGCGGATAAGAAGGATGGCAAAGTGAACAAAGGTATATTTGATATACAGATTATTGATGTGTACTTTACTAGTGTTCATATATAGCAAACCCTTGGTATTTGATACCAGTTCAATTGCTAAGATTAGTAACTCGAAACGGAAGTTGCAGAATGAACATAGACTAGTTAAGGATGAAGTGATGATGTGTGTTGGAAATGATTCCGAGGTTGATAAGATCACCATCGCATACTCCCTCTACCTTCGGGATTAGTATTGGAACTAAATAAATGTTATTTGGTGTTTGCGTTGAGCATGAATATGATTGGATCATGTTTATTGCGATACGATTATTCATTTAAGTCAGAGAATAATTGTTGTTCTCTTTACATGAATAAAACCTTCGATGGTCCTACATCCAATGTAAATGGTTTACTGAATCTCGATTGCAGTGATACACATAATATTGATCCAAAATATGCAAAGTTGATAAAGATAGTGCAGCATATTTGTGGCACTGCCGTTTAGGTCATATTGGTGTAAAGCGCATGAAGAAACTCCATGCAGATGGACTTTTGAAATCACTTGATTATGAATCACTTGATGCTTGCGAACCATGCCTCATGGGCAAGATGACTAAGACTCCGTTCTCCGGAACAATGGAGCGAGCTACTGACTTATTGGAAATAAAACATACCGATGTATGCAATCCAATGAGTGTTGAGGCTCGCGGTGGGTATCGTTATTTTCTAACCTTCACAGATGATTTGAACAGATATGAGAATATCTATTTAATGAAACACAAGTCTGAAACATTTGAAAAGTTCAAAGATTTTCAGAGTGCAGTGGAGAATCATCGTAACAAGAAAATAAAATTTCTACGATCCGATCGTGGAGGCAAATATTTGAGTTACGAGTTTGGCCTTCATTTAAAAACAATGTGGAATAGTTTCACAACTCACGCCACCTGGAACACCACATCGTAATGGTATGTCCGAATGTCGTAATAGTACTTTATTAGATATGGTGCGATCTATGATGTCTCTTACCGATTTACCACTATCATTTTGGGGTTATGCATTAGAGAGAGCTGCATTCACTTTAAATGGGGCACCATCTAAATCCATTGAGACGACACCGTATGAACTGTGGTTTCGCAAGAAACCTAAGCTGTCGTTTCTTAAAGTTTGGGGCTGTGATGCTTATGTGAAAAAGCTTCAACCTGATAAGCTCGAACCCAAATCAGAGAAATGTGTCTTAATAGGATACCCAAAAGAAACTGTTGGGTACACCTTCTATCATAGATCCAAAGGCAAGACATTTGTTGCTAAGAATGGATCCTTTCTAGAGAAGGAGTTTCTCTCGAAAGAAGTGAGTGAGAGGAAAGTAGAAGTTGATGAGGTAGTTGTACCTTCTCCCGAATTGGAAAGTAGTTCATAACAGAAATCAGTTCGAGTGATGCCCACACCAATTAGTGATGAAGTTAATGATGATGATCATGAAACTTCTGATCAAGTTACTACCGAACCTCGTAGGTCAACCAGAGTACGTTCCGCACCAGAGTGGAACGGTAATCCTGTTCTGGAAGTCATGGTACTAGACAATGACGATCCTACGAACTATGAGGAAGCGAAGATGAGCCCAGATTCCGCGAAATGGCTTGAGGCCATGAAATTTGAGATGGGATCCATGTATGAGAACAAAGTATGGACTTTGATTGGCTTTGCCCGATGATCGGCGAGCCATCGAGATTAAATGGATCTTCAAGAGGAAGACGGACGCTAATAGTAGTGTTACTATCTACAAAGCTCGAATTGTTGCAAAAAGGTTTTCGACAAGTTCAAGGTGTTGACTACGATAAGAGTTTCTCACTCGTATCGATGCTTAAAAGTCTGTCCGAATCATGTTAGCAATTGCCGCATTTTCATGGATTTCTGAAAGAAGAGTTGTATATGATGCAACAAGAAGGTTTTGTCAATACTAAAGGTGCTAACAAAGTGTGCAAAGCTCCAACGACCCATCTATGGACTGGTGCAAGCATCTCGGAGTTGGAATATATGCTTTGATGAGTCGATCAAAGCATATAGTTCTATACAGACTTGCAGTGAAGCACGTATTTACATGAAAGTGAGTGGGAGCACTACAGCCTTTCTGATAAGTATATGTGAATGACATGTTGTTGATCGGAAATGTTATAGAATTTTCTCGAAAGCATAAAGGAGTGTTTGAAAGGAGTTTTTCAAAGAAAGACCTCGGTGAAGCTGCTTAAATATTGAGCATCAAGATCTATAGAGACAAATCAAGACGCTTGATAAGTTTTTTCAATGAGTACATACCTTGACAAGTTTTTGAAGTAGTTTAAAATGGAACAATCAAAGGAGTTCTTGCCTGTGTTGGAAGGTGTGAAGTTGAGTATGACTCAAAGCCCGACCACGGCAGAAGATAGAGAGAGAATGAAAGGCATTCCCTATGCCTCAGCCATAGGTTCTATAAATTATGCTATGTTGTGTACCAGACCTATTGTATACGCTGCCCTGAGTTTAGCAAGGGAGTACAATAGTGATCTAGGAGTACATCACTGGAAAGCGGTCAAAATTATCCTTAGAGGACTAAGGAAATATTTCTCGGTTATGAAGGTGATAAAGAGTTCGTCATAAAGAGTTACGTCGATGCAAGCTTTGACACTAATCCAGATGACTCTAAGTCTCAATCTAGATACATATTGAAAGTGGGAGCAATTAGCTAGAGTAGCTCCGTGCAGAGCATTGTAGACATGGAAATTTGCAAAATACATACGGATCTGAATGTGGCAGACCCGTAGACTAAAAACTTCTCTCACAAGAAAAACATGATCACTCTTGGGTGCTAATCACATTGCAATGTGAACTAGATTAATGACTCTAGTAAACCCTTTGAGTGTTGGTCGCATGGCGATGTGAACTATTGGTGTTAAATCACATGGCGATGTGAACTAGATTATTGACACTAGTGCAAGTGGGAGACTCAAGGAAATATGCCCTAGAGGCAATAATAAAGTTATTATTTTATTTACTTATATCATGATAAATGTTTATTATTCATGCTAGAATTGTATTAACCGGAAACTTAGTACATGTGTGAATACATAGACAAACAGAGTGTCCCTAGTATGCCTCTACTTGACTAGCTCGTCAATCAAAGATGGTTAAGTTTCCTAGCCATAGACATGTGTTGTCATTTGATGAACGGGATCACATCATTAGAGGATGATGTGGTGCACAAGACCCATCCGTTAGCTTAGCATTATGATCGTTACAGTTTCATTGCAACTCCCGAATACCGGAGGAACACTTAGTGTGCTATCAAATGTCACAACGTAACTGGTTATAAAGATGCTCTACAGGTGTCTCCGATGGCGATTGTTGAGTTGGCATAGATCGAGATTAGGATTTGTCACTCCGATTGTCGGAGAGGTATCTCTGGGCCCTCTCGGTAATGCACATCACTATAAGCATTGCAAGCAATGTGACTAATGAGTTAGTTACAGGATGATGCATTACATAACGAGTAAAGAGACTTGCTGGTAACGAGATTGAACTAGGTATGATGATACCGACGATCGAATCTCGGGCAAGTAACATACCGATGACAAAGGGAACAACGTATGTTGTTATGCGTTTTGACCGATAAAGATCTTCGTAGAATATGTAGGAGCCAATATGAGCATCCAGGTTCCGCTATTGGTTATTGACGGAAGATGTGTCTCGGTCATGTCTACATAGTTCTCGAACCCGTAGGGTCCGCATGCTTAACGTTTGATGGCGGTTTATATTATGAGTTATGTGATTAGATGTACCGAAGTTTGTTTGGAGTCCTGGATGAGATCACAGACATGACGAGGAGTATCGAAATGGTTGAGACATAAAGATTCATATATTGGAAGGTTACATTCGGACACCGGAATGGTTCGGGTCGTTTCAGATAAGTTTCGGAGTACCGGGGGTTACCGGAACCCCCTCCGGGAAGTTATTGGGCCTCATGGGCCTTAGTGGAGAAGAGAGAGGGCCGGCCAGGAGGTGGCGCGCGCCCCCCTTGACCCAATCCAAATTTGACAAGGGGAGGCGGCGGCACCCCCCTCCTTCCTTCTCTCCTCCTCCTCCTTCGCCCCTTCTCCCACTTGGAATAGGAAAGGGGGGCAAATCCTACTAGGTTTGGAGTCCTAGTAGGACTCCCCCCCATGGCGCGCCTCCCCCTTGGTCGGCCTCCTCCTCCCCCTCCTTTATGTACGTGGGGAGGGGGGCACCCTAGGACACACAAGTTGATGTTTTACCCGTGTGCGGTGCCCCCTCCACAGTTACACACCTCGGTCATATCGTCGTAGTGCTTAGGCGAAGCCCTGCGCTGGTGACTTCACCATCACCGTCGCCACGCCGTCGTGCTGACGAAACTCTCCGTCGGCCTCAACTGGATCAAGAGTACGAGGGACGTCATCGAGCTGAACGTGTGCTGAACATGGAGGTGCCGTACGTTCGGTGCTACGATCGGTCAGATCGTGAAGACGTACGACTACATCAACCGCGTTGAGAAAACGCTTCCGCTTTCGATCTACGAGGGTACGTGGACACACTCTCCCCGCTCGTTGCTATGCTTCTCCTAGATAGATCTTGCGTGATCGTAGATTTTTTTTGAAATTACCGCGTTCCCCAACAACAAGATCTATCTATGTAGAGATAGACCCCATCGTTTTATCCTTAGTAGCAACGATACATACGTGTCGTTTCCCTTTCTGTCACTGGGATCAAGCACCATAAGATCGAACCCACTACAAAGCACCTCTTTCCATTGCAAGATAAATAGATCAAGTTGGCCAAACAAAACCCAAATATCGGAGAAGAAATACGAGGCTATAAGCAATCATGCATATAAGAGATCAAAGAAACTCAATAACTTTCATGGATATAAAATGACTCTAAAATGATTATAAAACATCCAAGATTGATAATATAACAACATGGAACAATCAAAAATTATAGATACGTTGGAGACGTATCAAGACCTAGCTAGCTAATGATAAGTCTCCATTTATATCCATGAAAGTTATTTGAGTTTCTTTGATCTCTTATATGCATGATTTCTTATAGCCTCGTATTTCTTCTCCAATATTTGGTTTTGTTTGGCCAACTTGATCTATTTATCTTGCAATGGGAAGAGGTGCTTTGTAGTGGGTTCGATCTTACGGTGCTTGATCCCAGTGACAGAAAGGGAACCAACACGTATGTATCGTTGCTACTAAGGATAAAATGATGGGTTCTATCTCTACATAGATAGAACTTGTCTACATCATGTCATCGTTCTTATTGCATTACTCCGTTTTTCCATGAACTTAGTACACTAGACGCATGCTGGATAGCGGTCGATGTGTGGAGTAATAGTAGTAGATGCAGGCAGCAGTCGGTCTACTAATCTTGGACGTGATGCCTATATAATAATCATTTCCTGGATATCGTCATAAGTATTTGAAGTTCTATCAATTGCCCAACAGTAATTTGTTTACCCACCGTTTGCTATTTTTCTCGAGAGAAGCCACTAGTGAAATCTACAGCCCCCGGGTGTTCTTTCTCATATATTTGCCTTTGCGATCTACTTTTTCCTTGCTATTATTTTTAGATCTATTAAACCAAAAATACAAAAATACCTTGCTGTAATTTATTCTTATTTATTTTGTTTGGCGTTCGATCTATCAATCTACTAAATTTTCCTCACCTCCGTTTTGCCTATCTTGAGGCGTCGTACCCCGGAAGGGATTGACAACCCCTTTAACACGTCGGGTTGCGAGGATTTGTTATCTGTGTGCAGGGGTTGTTTACGTTGTGTTGCTTGGTTCTCCTACTGGTTCGATAACCTTGGTTTCATATGTGAGGGAAATACCTACCGCCACTGTGCTGCAGCATCCATTCCTCTTTGGGGAAATACCGACGTAGGTTCAAGCGACATCACTAATCACAACAAGGAATATTAATTAGTGTCCTCGATGCTTCTACGGTTTGGGGTGGCCTCGACAACGCTTCTAAGGTTTGGGGTGGCCTCGACAACGAACTTTTACCTTGGTTTGGGGTGGCCTCGACGCTTCTAGGGTTTGGGGTGGCATCGGCAACACTTCTAGGGTTTGGGGTGGCCTCGACGCTTCTAGGGTTTGGCCCGGACTGCCTCTCTCATGAATGTCCGACGTCCGGTCCGCCTCTCTCATGAATGTCAAACAAGGGATTTAACAAAATGGCGCCATTCTGGATGTACAGAAAATGGTCCCTATTTTTCCTGATCTAATCTACTCTTCTATATGTCACGTTGTCTAGTGTCAAAGGATTCAAGAAAACCATGGCTTCATCATTTGCCGGAAGTAACAGGCGCATGATGGTATGAAGCTCTCCAAAGTTATTTTGGAACGGAGTCCTGATAGGATAATTCGTTTTTTGGTACGAAATTCAGCAAGAGCCTTTCCAATATAGCAATTTGGAAGGTCTTTGCTGAACTTCGTACCAAAAAGCAAATTATCCTATCAGGACTCCATTCCAAAATAACTTTGGAGAGCTTCATACCATCATGCACCTGTTACTTCCGGCTAATTATGAAACCATGGATTTCTTCAATACTTTGACACAAGAGAACGTGCACATATAGAAGCGTAGATGAGATCAGGAAAAATATGGATCAACTTAATTATGCACATCCATAATGTGGGCATTCTTGATAAATCTCTTATAAATCTCGAGAGTTTGTCAGGTAGGGGCGGGAGGGGGTAGGAGATCGACAACATTTTTTTCTAGGGTTTGGGTGTCCTCGAGAGTTGGTCAGGCGAGAGGGGGTTGATCGACGTCCCCCTCTCGACCCCTCGACAATCCTCGACCCTCGACCCCCGACGATCCTCGACCCTCGACGATCCTCGACCCGCGACCCCTCATCGTCTCCTCGGCGACCCTCGACCCTCTACCCTAGTTCCCGACCCTCGACCGCTCGGTGATCCTCGGCACCCTCGTTCCCGATTAAACATAAGAAGAGGAAGAAGAAGAAGAAAAAGAGGAGAAGAAGAAATTTCTTCTTCTCCTCTTTTTTTCTTATTCTATTTTTTCTTCTTCTCCTCTATTCCTTCTTCTTCTCCTCTTTTTCTTCTTATTCTTCCTCTTCTTCCTCTCCTCTTCTTCTCCTTCTTCTTCTCCTTCTTCCTCTTCTTATTTTCCTTTTTCCTCTCCTTCTATTTCTTCTTCTTCCTTCTTCCTTCTTCCTTTTTTCTTCTTTTTCCTTATTTACCTTTTTCCTCTCCACTAACCTAAAATGCACTAACAGTACAACTAACCTAAAATGCACTAAATCAACTAACCTAAAATAAACTAACCTAAAATCGATATCTACTAACAACCTAAATAAAAAATTAATACATATATGAAAAAAAACATATATGAACAAAAAACGCTATGAACATTATATCCATACATACATAGACACATCCATACATACATATATCCACATACATATATACATTATATATATGAACAAAAAAATCATCACATAAAAAATCGCATAAAAATTCATCATATATACAGAGAGCCGGGGCGGCGGTGGCTCACAGCGGGGCGGCCGGCGAGGGCGACGGCGGGGGCGGCGAGGGCACGGCGACGGCAATGGTGGGGCTGGCAGGGGCAGGGGAGCGGCCGGCCGGCGCGCTCGGGGGCAGGACGGGGGCAGGGGCGCGCGGGCTCGGGGTTGCCGTCAGCGACGGCGACAGCGACGACGATGGCGATGACAATGCACGGGCAACGGCAGGGGCGCCGGACGGCGTCGGGGCAGCCTGGGGGCATCCATGTCGTCGGCGTCATCAGGGGCAACTGCGAGGTGCGAATGCAAATTTTCACAAGTGTTTGCTTATATACACAGAGCATTGGTCCCGGTTCATGGCACCAACCGGGACGAATACTCACCTTTTGTCCCGGTTCGTGCCACCAACCAGCACCAAAGGTCTCTTTTCAGCAGCCCGAAGGACGGGAAGCAGAAACCTTTGGTCCCGGTTGGTGGCACGAACCAGGACCAAAGTTGAGTATTCGTACCGGTTCGCGCCACCAACCGAGACCAAAGGTGGGCATTGGTCCCGGTTGGTGCCACCAACCGGGATGAAAGGGTGGCACAGCGGTGGTGTGGTGGAAGTGTAGTCCCACCTCGCTAGCTGAGAGAGCTCAGCACCTGTTTATAAGCTGCGTTGTGGCAGAGGTACTGAGCTCCTCTCTAATTTGCAGGCAGTACTTGCCTACCCTTGTCACTGCGATGTTGGGCCTATTGGGCCTGCGGGCCTGCATCCTGGTCCATGTACAGATGGGTTTCTAGTCGTATGCATGCCGTGTGGCCCAGTAGGCGGTATTTTTTTAATTTTTAATAGTATTTTTTTTTTGCATTATTTATTTTCTTTTTTTTTGCTTTATTTTTTTAATTCTTCTTGCTTTTAGGTCAGAAAAGTTATAAACTTTCTGTTAGTGCCATTAGTTTTCAAATCTGAATAGTTTAAATTTGAATTCTTTGAAATTTGTGTGAATCACAAGTTTGTGAATAACTTCACTATAAAAATATATTTTTGAGTGATTCTTTTTCCTGGTATCTAATATTACTATGTTTTATCATTATATTCGAAAACAGATTTTGTTATTTTAGTTTCTATCAAAAAAATTGAAAAGTTGGATGCCCTTACTGATTCTTTTAAGCTAAATGACCCTGAAATTGAAAAGCACTACAAATAAACTCTGAAAAGGTTGAAAGTTGGCATGGTATCATCATTTCACCCACATAGCATGTGCTAAAAAGTTGAGAGGGTTACGGCAAAAGCTGGATGCACTTCGTGTACAAAATGGACAATCTCTTTTGAAGTATCAGGGTTTCGGGTGAAAACTCATCTGTTACAAAAGGGATTTCATTTTTTTTTGAACTTATTTGAACTCCAGACTTTTTGTGTGTTCAAAATGCACCATTCAAAGCCACATCATCAATTTCGAACCCTTTCTGACCTCATTTGGTATTTTTCATGCATTTACTGATTTTTTAAGCTCAATGACCCTGAAATTGAAAAACACTACAAATGAACTCTAAAAAGGTTGAAAGTTGGCATGATAACCCACATAGCATGTGCTAAAACGTTGAGAGGGTTATAGCGAAAACTGGATGCACTTCGTGTACAAAACGAACAATCTCTTTCGAAGTATCAGGGTTTCATACGGAAACTCATCTATTACAAAAGGCATTTCATTTCTTCACATGTAACTGCAGTGATATTCTAGATCAAAGGAATCATCATAATAGTTGTGGAGAGAAAGCCTTCACTTTTTCTTCGCTTGTGTCCTTTGCTTATTGCGTCGTAACCATGGATAATCTTCATCGTTTAACAGGGTGCTTGCGTCAGCCTTGACTTCGAAGCGAGGAATTTAATGAAATTTTCATAATCTTCACACATGTCTGTCTTGCCCTCCAATCCCATGATGTCTCTTTTTCCTGAAAGAACTATGTGGCTCTTTGGCTCATCGTATGACGAATTCGCTTCCTTATCTTTTCTTTTTCTCGGTTTGGTAGACATGTCCTTCACAAGAAAACCTGCGCCACATCATTGGCTAGGACGAACGGTTCGTCTGTGTACCCAAGATTGTTCAGATCCACTATTGTCATTCCGTACTATGGGTCTACCTGTACCCCGCCTCCTGACAGATTGACCCATTTGCACTGAAACAACGGGACCTTAAATCATGTCCGTAGTCAAGTTCCCATATGTCCACCATGTAACCATAATATGTGTCCTTTCCCCTCTTGGTTGTTGCATCAAAGCGGACACCGCTGTTTTGGTTGGTGCTCTTTTGATCTTGGGTGATCGTGTAAAATGTATTCCCATTTATCTCGTACCCTTTGTAAGTCAATACAGTCGAAGATGGTCCCCTGGCCAACAAGTATAGCTCATCAGAAACAGTGTTGTCACCCCTGAGACGTGTTTGCAACCAACTGCCGAAAGTCCTGATGTGTTCACATGTAATCCAGTTGTCACACTGCTCCGGGTGTTTGGAGCGCAGAATTTTCTTGTGTTCATGGACATACGGGGTCACCAAGGTAGAATTATGTAGAACTGTGTAATGTGCTAGAGACCAAGAATTCCCGTCCCTACATATTATTGAGTCCCCTCCTAGCGTGCCTTTTCCAGTCAGTCTTCACTCATACCGCGATTGAGGGAGACCAATCTTATTAAGGTCAGGAATGAAGGCAACACAATACCCAATGACATCCTCTGTTTGATGGCCCATGGTGATGCTTCCTTCTGGCCTAGCGCGGTAACGGACATATTTCTTTAGGAGTCCCATGAACCTCTCAAAGGGGAACATATTGTGTAGAAATATCGGGCCCAGAACGACAATCTCGTCGACTAGATGAACTAGGACGTGCGTCATGATATTGAAGAAGGATGGTGGGAACACCAGCTCAAAACTGACAAGACATTGCGCCACATCACTCCTTAACCTTGGTAGGATTTCTGGATCGATCACCTTCTGAGAGATTGCATTGAGGAATGCACATAGCTTCACAATGGCTAATCGAACGTTTTCCGGTAGAAGCCCCCTCAATGCAACCGTAAGTAGTTGCGTCATAATCACGTGGCAGTCATGAGACTTTAGGTTCTGGAACTTTTTCTCTGGCATATTTATTATTCCCTTTATATTCGAAGAGAAGCCTGACGGGACCTTCATACTGAGCAGGCATTCAAAGAAGATTTCCTTCTCTTCTTTGGTAAGAGCGTAGCTGGCAGGACCTTCATACTGCTTTGGAGGCATGCCGTCTTTTTCGTGCACACGTTGCTTGTCCTCCCGTGCCTCCGGTGTATCTTTTGTCTTCCCATACACACCCAAGAAGCCTAGCAGGTTCATGCAAAGATTCTTCATCACGTGCATCATGTCGATTGAAGAGTGGACCTCTAGGTCTTTCCAGTAGGGTAGGTCCCAAAATATAGATTTCTTCTTCCGCATGGGTGCGCGTCCCTCAGCATCATTCGGAACAGATAGTCCGCCGGGACCCTTTCCAAAGATTACTTGTAAATCATTGACCATAGCAAGTATGTGATCACCGGTACGGATGGCGGGCTTCTTCCGGTGATCTGCCTCGCCTTTGAAATGCTTGCCTTTCTTTCGACATTGATGGTTGGTCGGAAGAAATCGACGATGCCCCAGGTACACATTCTTCCTGCATTTGTCTAGGTATATACTATCAGTGTCATCTAAGCAGTGCGTGCATGCGTGGTATCCCTTGTTTGTCTGTCCTGAACGGTTACTGAGAGCAGGCCAATCATTGATGGTTACAAATAGCAACACATGTAGGTCAAATTCCTGTTGTTTGTGCTCATCCCACACACGTACACCGTTTCCATTCCACAGCTATAAAAGTTCTTCATCTAATGTCCTTAGGTACACATCAATGTCGTTGCCGGGTTGCTTAGGGCCTTGGATGAGAACTGGTATCATAATGAACTTCCTCTTCATGCACAGCCAAGGAGGAAGGTGATAGATACATAGTCACGAGCCAGGTGTTGTGATTGCTGCTCTGCTCCCCAAAAGGATTAATGCCATTCGCTCTTAAACCAAACCATACGTTCCTTGCGTCACCTGCAAAGTCCTCCCAGTACTTTCTCTTGATTTTTCTCCACTGCGACCCATCAGCGGGTGCTCTCAACTTCCCGTCTTTCTTATGGTCCTCTCTGTGACATTGCATCAACTTGGCATGCTCTTTGTTTCTGAACAGACGTTTCAACCGTGGTATTATAGGAGCATACCACATCACCTTGGCAGGACCCCTCTTCCTGGGGCGCTCGCCGTCAACATCATCAGGGTCATCTCGTCTGATCTTATACCACAATGCACCACATACCGGGCATGCGTTCAAATCCTCGTACGCACCACGGTAGAGGATGCAGTCATTAGGGCATGCATGTATCTTTTGCACCTCCAATCCTAGAGGGCATACAACCTTCTTTGTTGCGTACGTACTGTCGGGCAATTCATTATCCTTTGGAAGCTTCTTCTGCAATATTTTCAGTAGCTTCTCAAATCCTTTGTCAGGTACACCATTCTCTGCCTTCCACTGCAGCAATTCCAGTGTGCTACCGAGCTTTGTGTTGCCATCTTCGCAATTGGGGTACAACCCTTTTTTGTGATCCTCTAACATGCGATCGAACTTCAGCTTATCCTTTTCACTTTCGCACTGCCTCTTTGCATCAATAATCACCCAGCGAAGATCATGATCGTGCACATCGTTTGGTTCCTCTTGATCTTCAGCTTCCCCCGTTGCAGCATCACCGTATTCAGGGGGCACATAGTTGTCATCATCCTCTTCTTCTTTGTTGTCTTCCACCATAACCCCTCTTTCTCCGTGCTTGGTCCAAACATTATAGTGTGGCATGAAACCCTTATAAAGCAGGTGGGTGTGAAGGGTTTTCGAGTCAGAGTAAGACCTCATATTCCCACATATAGGGCATGGACAACACATAAAACCCTTCTGCTTGTTTGCCTCAGCCACTGCGAGAAAATTATGCACGCCCTCAATGTACTCGGAGGTGCATATGTTACCGTACATCCATTGTCGGTTCATCTGCGTGCATTATATTTAATTAAGTGTGTCAAAAACCATTACGGAACATCATAAATAGATAAGTGACCAAATTAATAGAAGTACATCATCACATTAAAACCAAAGTACATACATAGTTCTCATTGAACAACATATAGCTCTCCAGAGCATCTAATTAAACCATACATTGAAACTATGTAAAATATTTCAATGCCACAACAAATGCAATCATAATCGCAACTAAGGTAACAATTGATCCAACGGCATAATGAAACCAAGCCTCAGTATGAATGGCATATTTCTAATCTTTCTAATCTTCAAGCGCATTGCATCCATCGTGATCTTGTGATCATCGATGACATCCGCAACATGCAACTCCAATATCATCTTCTCCTCCTCAATTTTTATCAATTTTTCCTTCAAGTAATTGTTTTCTTCTTCAACTAAATTTAACCTCTCGACAATAGGGTTGGTTGGAATTTCCGGTTCACATACCTCCTAGATTAAAAAAATCTATGTCACGTTGGTTGGCATAATTGTCATAAACACTAAATGAACCAAATAGTTATAAAAGATAATATATACCACATCCGAATCATAGACAGGACGAGGGCCGACGGAGGCGGATACCAAAACCATCGCACTATATAATAACAAACAATAATAAAAGTAAGAAAATTACACAAGTATCTATCTAAATCATACAAGTAAGAACTTTTTTCTTTTAGAAAGAAGATAACATCAAGAGGCTCGCCACGGTGGTGCCGGTGACGAGATTGGCGCGGGCGATCGACGGCGGTGAGGACGGGGACAGGACAGGACGGACCGCCAAACCTAGAAAAATCTCGAGGAAAATGGAGCTTGGACAAGGAGCTTCGAGAGGAGAAAGCTTAAGTGTGGCTCGGGCATTTCATCGAACACCTTATGTGCATAGGAGGTGAGCTAGAGCACCACAAAGCTCTCCCACGGCCAGCCAGAAAAACAGAGCGCTCCACCGCTCTGCTCGCGGGCAGGGGGGTATATATAGGCATCTCACCCCATTTGGTCCTGGTTCCAGCCATGAACCGGGACCAATGATTGTGGGCCAGGAGCAAGGCCCATTGGTCCCGATTCGTGGCTGGAACCGAGACCAAAGGGGCCACACGAACTGGGACCAATGCCCCACGAGGCCCGGCCGGACCCCTGGCCTCACGAACCGGGACTAGAGTGAACCGGGATTAATGGGCTTGCCCTGCCTGGACAAAGCCCTGTTTTCTACTAGTGAAGGCAACGGGGACCACCCCCACCCCCAGGGCGCACCCTGTTGCCTTGTTGTCTCCTCGTTTGCCGTCTGGTCTACTCCCGAAGCTTCTAGGGTCTCTCTTGTCCAGAAAAAAATTGTCAAAAAGCTTCATAGCGTTTGGACTCCGTTTGGTACTAATTTTCTGGAAAACCAAAAACAAGCAGAAAACAACAACTCGCACTAGGCACCGGGTTAATAGGTTATTTCAAAAAATGATATCAAATAGCACAAAAAGGCTTACTAAATATCTAATATTGACAATATAATAGCATGAAATAATCAAAAATTATAGATACGTTGGAGACGTATGAGGATGGAAAACATGCACAGAGCAGGCTCAGGCTCGTCTAATGGTCCAACCAAAATAAGGTGTCGGTACCACTCCCCACGGTCATCGAGGCCCCAAGGCGAAAACAAGGCTTGAGCGATAGGATCACCTACCAGAACTGGGACCCTCTAGACTACGAGCACTTGAAGAAGGACTGGCCTCTGAGATATTTAGCTTTGATCAACTCCAGCCATAAGCCCCCCTCTCCTTGAATATTTTGCCAGATCCACTTAGTCATGAGACAAATATTCATCTGCTTGGTGGAAGTACTCCCTCTGTCACTATTTAGAAGGCACACTTCAATTTTCATGCATTTTCAAAATACGAGAGGATTAAGGCGTGTTGGCAATTAATGCAGAGTTAATTCGGCTGTTTTGAGTGTGTGTGGACTGCATGCGGTCGGTTCCCACCACTGCATGCGCTAGGCCTACTGGTTTATTTGTTGTGGGGCACACTGCACATTAATTTCTCCACTAATTTCGCATCGTAGTTAACAACTGATGTTATTTTCCAGTATGTGGTAAGCCAATCACTAACCACCGTGGTCCCAGAGAATTTTCTAGCGCGTCTTCTAAACCGTGACGGAGCGAGTAGTGTTGATCCTGCCCTGATCATTAGGCATACAAATATCCCTCCACTTAACCATGTGGTATTTCTGTTTGCTGGCCTCTCCTTGCCAAAAAAACCGCGACTAGAATTTGTCAAAATCAGCGTGTGCGGCCTTAGGGAAAAGACATAGGCCATAACGAACATAGGGAGCCTAGCCAAGGATGAAATGATAAGGACCGATTTGCTCGCCCTGGATGTCAGACGTCCCTGCTAGGGGTCAACCCAGTGCTAGGCCCTCTCCCAACCAATTGAAGCTCCTTCATTTCGACCCGACCCTCATTCACCTGGAGCCCAAGGTAGGTAATAGGGAAGGACCCCAGTGGCAATTCAGCGGGTTGGCAATGTTCTCCTTCTCCTGCTCAGACTAACCCATCACCAAGACCTCGCTCTTAGCAAAATTAATTGATAGCCAAAACATTTCCTAGAAGTAGAGTAGCAGGAACTTCAGGTTAACTATACCCATGATGTTCCTTCCACCATAAGGATGGTGTCGCCCGCATATTGAAGATGTGAGACTCACCTCCACCAATTAAGTGCGGCACAACCCCACGAAAGTGACCGGCGGCTTTGGCAGCATCCATGATTGCCACAAGGGCATCCACTAGCATGTTAAACAAAAATGGGGGTATTGGGTCGCCTTGCCTCACCCATTGTGAGGGCTTAAAAAGGAGTCAGTTTCCCCATTGATGTTGATGTTCATCCAGCCACAACAGACTAATTGCATGACCCTCGTAATACAGTTTTCGTCAAAACCCTCGCGCTGCTGGCTTCCCTAAGGAACTCATAGCTAAGTGTATCATAGGCCTTGTGGAAATCAATTTTCAAGAAGACTGCCTTATGGCGTTTAGTCTTTACTTCGTGAATCATTTCTTGTAGCGCTACGACACCATCATGGATTCTACGACCTTGGATGAAAATCGTTTGGTTAGGATGGATGATCCTAGACACTACCGGAGCCACCCTAATAGCGTGTGCCTTGGCCAAGATACAAAAAATCACGTTGCTTGATATGCCGAAACTGATGAATGTCCATTGCCCCTAACCACTTTTGGGATCAACATGATGACACCATAGTTAAGGCGAGAAATATCTAAAATCCCCCCGGAAAATCACGAAAGATAGCCATTACCACCCACTTGATGACCTTCCAAGACTTCACGAAGAAGCGAACAGGCATGCCATCCGGCCCCGAGGTTGAATCTGGTCGCATAGATTTCACAGTCGCTTCCACCTCCTCAGCGGTGAAAAACGAGAGCAGACTAAGGTTCTCCTCCTCGGTAATAACCCTTGCACCAGAAGCCTAAGCGTCCGGACTGAGACTCACCCCGCTCCTAGGCATATATGTAAACAACTGCTTATGGAAGTTGTCCACATGAGCCCGGTTTTCCTCCTTGTCCCAAAGCATCATTTATACATGCGTATGAATGATTGACGGGCGACATTTAACCGCTCGATATGGTGGTTTGTCCTTCCAAGTCAGCTTAGACAAAACAACCCTCAGATGTGCAAAGTTTAACCACTCATTAGAGGAGACCCCGGACAACCATACTGGTTTTCTTCGGGTTTTCTATGGTCTATTTTTAGGGTTTTTTTTTCCTTTTTTCTTATTCTTCTTAGGTTTTCTTTGTTTCTTTCTTCGGTTTTCACCGGTTTCGTCCATTTTTTTACTTTTATCCTTTTCTTTTATTTCATTTTTCCTTTTCTCCAACACATGTCTAGTTTTTTCTGAAACATTATACATTTTTAATATACTAGAACAATGCCCGTGCGTTGCAATGGGATATAAGTATTCTAGTACGTTAGCTTGTAATTTACTTGCCCATAATATGCGATTGTGTAAATAAATTTTCATCAAATTATGTCAGTGATATACCTTTTTTTATCAGAAATGATTTACCTGTCCATAGTATGTGATTGTGAAAATAAATGTTCATCCAATTCTACCCGTGATTTACCTTATATTTTGATCAGAAATTTGGTAAGTAAATTAAAATGAAATTGGTTCAGAAGGTAAGTAAATTAAGTGATTGATACGTATACGGGGAAGGTTGGACGAAGGCGTGGTGGGAAGAAATGTGAAACGGGAACCTTCCGTTCTTTTAAGTAGTAGAGATCAGGTACATTTTTTATACACCTTTAACCTTTTTTGCAAGAAAATTTAACATTCTTCAAACACATTATTAACATTTTTCCAAATACAATTCGAGCGCGTCTTTTCCTATAAAAAGTAAAAAAAATATTGAAATTTGAAAACATGAACATTTTTTAAAAAGGGACCCGTTGTAAAATTTTGAATCAAATTTGAAAAAGACAATAGTTTTTGAAACTCTGGACAAAATTTGAAAAAGCAAACTTTTTCTGAATACATGATTTTTTTTTGAATTGTGCACAATTTTTGGAAAAATGCAAACAAGTTTGGAAACATGAACAATTTTTTAAATGGAAACAAATTTCAAATGGGACCAAAATTTGATATCTGAAGATTTTTTTTAATTTATTTAAAAATATAATAAAATTTGAAATACTGAGCATTTTTTGCAAATGTGAACATTTGTTGAACAAATGAACAAAATTTAAAAACATAAACAAAAGTCTGAAAATCTAAAGTTTTGAATTTATGGAAAATAGAAAAAAAACTGAAAAAAGAGAAGAAAAAGAATAGAGAAATAAACAGAAAAAACCTAAGAGAAAATTAGAGAAAACCAGTAAAAGAAACAAAGGGAACCTTGTAGAAGGTTCCAAAACCGGTAGAAACCATGCACAATTGGATTTTCTTATAAGTCCTTGATATACTAGCAGAAACTGACTACTTGACCGACTGCTAGTATTATGAGAACTTAGGCTACGTTTCTGCTAGTATTATGAGAACTTAGGCTACGTTAATAATAGATCCGCCACCAGTTCGCTCGCATCAGTCGCAGTGTGCGGCGTTTCGTATCATTCGGTCTCTCATTAGCGACTCAGCGCGTGGCGTCCAATCCTCTTTGGGAAGGTTCTAGAACATTTCCTGAACTGAATTTTTCCTTTTTCCTTTGTTTTTTTATTCTGGTATTTTACTTTTCTGTTTTTCTTTTATGTTATTTATTTTCTTATTTTATTTTCTTTTTCTTTTTCTTTCCAATTTTTCTTTATCATCCTTTCTATTTCTTCCTTTCTCCTTTCCTTGTTTCTTTTTTGCCCCAAAATTTCTAATGTTTGAACATTTTTCTCAAATAGTGAACAATTTTTGAACTCGTGAACATTTCTTGAAATCGTGAACAGTTTTCAAATCCACAGAGATTTTTTGCAAATTAACAAAAAAAAATTATGAATTTTTTTCAATTGATGTACAATTTTCCAAATTCGCAAACATTTTTTTGAGTCGGCGAACATTTTTTGAATCAACAAACATTTTTCATAAGTTGGGGAACAATTTTTGTAATTCATGAATATTTGTTTTGATAAACATTTTTCAAATACGTGAACATTTTCTGAATCTGTGTGCTCTTTCTGAATCGATGAACTTTTTTCATAATTCTTGAACATTTTTCTATTTCCTGGATTTTCCTTTAGTGAATTCATAAAAAATTAATTTGAGAATTTTTTATTTTTATAACATTTTTTGGTTTACACGAACATTTTATCAAAATCTTGAACTTTTTTTATTTACCAAAATTTTCCGTAAACTATGAACATTTTGCATATGCGAACATTTTTTGTAGAATCACGAACATTTTATGAATCCGTAAACATTTTATGACTTCATGAACATTTTTTTTCAAAATGCAGAATTTTTTTAAATTTCATAACTTTTTTGAAATACTGAATTATTTATAGAAAAAACAAAAACGAAATTAAACCAAACATGAGGATTCCAATAAAATAGAACTAAGGGTTAACAACCGACTGCGGATGTTTAGGGTTTATCCTCCTCACGTATGCTAAAATTAACTCCAGAATTTTTTTGGTGGTAATTTGAGCAGCTCCAAATAATAAAGATTATTGTTATTTCAGAATGTTGCAACGCTCTTACCAAGTTTCAACTAAATTTGGCAATTTGTGTAAGTTTGAGAATAAGACCAAATATAATCAAGAGGCTATATGATGTCGGCACTGTAGAATATGGATCTTTGTTGAGCTACGGTTGGTCAAATTTGTTCAAATGAAAGCTATCAGGAAGATTATATTTGGTTATAACCTTTAACCCCGAAACAATATCGTATCTCTTACTAATATCTCAAGCCTGAACATCCACGTGGTTTCATCAACCCGGCGGATAACAGAAGCAGATAAGTGCAGTTTCTTTCAATGTGATGAAAAATCTCAGTGTTGAAATATACTACCTACCTTTGGCATCACTTTGAGATTATGGGTAAAGTAATTAGGTCTATGCCACTCAATAAGGTATCCAACAAGAGGGTTAGGTACTTTTTAGTCTCATGACTGTAATATGATACTCCCTCTTATTCATATTACTTGTACCTGGTTTCGTACAACTTCAAAAGAAAGTTATACAAAATCAACAACAAGTAATATGGATCGGAGGGACTAACGTGCGTTTGCAGGTGTTTGCTTCATGCCCGTCCGATGTCGCATGGACGAATGAGAACATCTAATCTCCCTCTGCTGTATTTTTAGATACCATCTAGGATTTAGTCCAAAAATCTTAAACATGCCACAAGCAGACGCGGGTGTCCAGCCATATTATTTCAGTCTACAGCCTAACCATATCTATGGTGCCCTCTAAGATCCGCAGATGCAGAAATTTTCCTTCCTAATGTGTCTCATTCCCATCATGTATGCACGCCTCTGTCTATCATTATCTCCCCCTCTTACTTTTGAGTCTCCCGTCTCTGATCCATTCCCCCCTATTAGCAGGGGTTGCTAGCTACAACGATAATTGGCTATAAGTATAGAAGGGAGCTACATTTCCCATCCCAATATCTATTTAGTAGGCATTTGTTCCGCACTATGCTATCTGTCATGCCATAGAGTACCCTCACATATATTCACACGAAATGTCTATCTGCACACATACGTTACCTGTTAAGATGTGGTGTGTGGATTGTGTATATAAAACGGTAGTCACTACGTAGCACACGGAATGTCTATCTGCAAAAGAATGTAATTACCCACACAGTTGCCTAGACATCACTATTTATACCAACGGTCCTAACTACCAGCTTGAATACCATAGATGATGTTTTATAATTGGTAGTAGGGCTAGGCCCAGCTACCCAACAACCTAAAACTAAGTTCACGTGTTTTCTTTGGTAAAACATTATTTTCGAGTCTCATAATATTTCCGGTTCAATTTATATTCTTGTACAATGTTGCATCAAAGTCTCCCTTCTCACGTTTTACTAACAAACCATTTGCTAGTTACATTTCAATTCAATGGCTGAAAATTATGATCAACTCACCACGGAAGGAAAATAACTCTATTCAGCACGCCGGTTAATTAAGCCTTCAAACAATTTTGTGCACTCATAAATAGATTCCAAAACAACGAAAGGCATGTCCCATGAGTCGCCTTCTGGGTCTTGCTTCCTTTGTAAGGGAAATATTCCTTATGCCTTCCCTCTTAAGCCGGCCCACCAGAACATAAACCGGCCTTCCCATGAGTCGCCTTCTGGGTCGTTGCTTGTCGATCGTCTGACCCGCCCGCCGGGTCACTAATGGATCACCGAGGTTCGGGCGGGTCTCCAGTGAGTCGCCAAGTATCAGCGGGGTCTCTGGTGAGTCACCAAGTCCAGCCGGGTCATACCGCGGGGTATATCCCCGACATTAGCCCCTAGTTTAATTTGGATTTATCCATGTTAAACTGATCATGCAACATAAACACAAGAACAAATTTGACAGGTTGTGCTCCGGATTAAAAATTCTTGTAGGCCGGCACCTGATCATCCTTAAGTCCTTGTTATTTCCTTCTTCCAGAAAATCCGGGTCAATAGGCTAGCTTCATAATCAATTTGCTAACATTGGTTTCTCACAAAAAAATATTGTGAAGAATAATTCATTTGATTCAGCTCCCAATGCTTAACAAAAATATTGGTCTTGAAATACTCATATGATTTTCAGCCGGCTTGAAGATGTAGAACTTGCTGGTTTATCATTGCCAAAATTGTCAGTTTATAAATATTGATGGCACCGGGTCATAATTGCTGCTAACATCCAGCTTGAAAATGTATCTCCCTTATATGCATATCACTTGTAGCCCCCAAGTCTTAAGAAGGGAGCATAGTAACAGCTTAAGACTTGCTTCAATAAAATGTCGGAACCTTGAAGAAATCCGGGTTGTTCATCTCAGTCACTAGTCATAAACTGAATATTCCACATATGTAGCCCCCAAGTGTCGGGTTGTCATGCTTGCAGCAACCTGGGACTTGTAATTGCCTTATGCTCATAAAAACTTCAACAACTATAGCCCCCAAGGGCCGAGTCATTATACAATAATGAGCAATGATTAATCTCTCTGATCTCTTTTTTCATAAATAATCTTCGATTCATGATTTAATGGCCCGATTGAGACTTGTCCTGCGTTTGCACAATTGGTATTCTCATCTGACTCGGTGAACCTGCACTTGACGAAATAGGGATTCTAGCCATGCTGGTTTCGGCGAGTTACGTATCCGGACTTGACACGCCGGCGAAAACAAGCAGCAGCGGAGAACAATGTTCTCGGCGACTTGTGATTTCTCCGCTTGCTAAAAAGAGCGGCGGTGACTTATCTTGAACTCCAATATCCAGATCCAAAGCTGACTAGCGAATTGTATTAACCCGGCTACGGCTCTGCCCAAGATTATCCTATGTGATTGTTTCGTGCCAACTCTTCTTCATCCAGAGTTTTACGAGCTTCTCGATTCCTGAGAGAGATCCCTCCAAGAACTCTACACCATCGTGCGCAGGCCCCACGGTGGGTGCCAACTGTCATGGATTTGTCACGGCAGATGTCCTCGTGAAAAGGACTTAGTCGTGAGGCCAACGCATGTACGTAGTAGCTTGAGAGGGGTTGGTAGGAACCGAGAGACGCGAGGAGATCGTCGAGGTGGGTTAACACACGAGACAAGATTTAGACAGCTTCGGGCTCCGGGAAACATCATCTGGTAATAACCCTACATGATGTTTATGGCTAGGTCTTATTCCGTATGCTCATGAGGGAGTCGCCGTATAAACAGGCTCTCCTCTAGTTGTGTCTAGCCCTCGAGATTATTTAGCATGTCCCTCTTGGAGTGCCCTGCCCCTCCTTATATAAGTTGAAGGGGCGGGTTACATGACTAGTCCTAGTAGGATTATGATTACTCTATTACAAGTAGAGTCCTAGTCTTGCTTCCTTTGTAAGGGAAATATTCCTTATGCCTTTCCTCTTAAGCCGGCCCACCAGAACATAAACCGGCCTTCCCATGAGTCGCCTTCTGGGCCGTTGGGTCTTGTCGATCATCTGACCCGCCCGCCGGGTCACTAATGGGTCGCCGAGGTTCGGGCGGGTCTCCAGTGAGTCGCCAAGTATCAGGCGGGTCTCTGGTGAGTCACCAAGTCCGGCCGGGTCATATTTCCGGCCGGGTCATACCGCGAGATATATCCCCGACAGGTTATAATATATATTCAATTTTTTGGTCAATATTGAACCATTGAAATGCAATGACACCAATTTATGCTCATCAGCGAAGTGTTGATTCATTTCCGAGTGGCCTATGTTTTGCCAGAGTGTTGATTCATTTCCGTTCCGGCAAATTTCAGGCGCTCAATATGTCCTATTTTAGTAAAGGTCATGCCGGATTTTTTCGTGAATTTAAGCATGACTTGTGCTAGAATATGTAGGAAATATCGAGTGCCCCGGATTTGCTAGTAAGAGAATCAAACGACATTTCGAGTTGACTTTAAGTCTGTCGGGGCTCCATACATGACAGTCAAAAAATCAGTGAGGGAGAGTCTCCACCATATATGAGAGAAGAAGAATGCCGACTGTTGTCGTGGGGGTTGCTTCTCCTTCTTCTCTTTGTGCTAGACCTTTGTTACGCACTAGGGGAAGAAGGAGTTGCGACCATCATCGACGGTCAAAAAATCGGTGAGGGAGTGTCCACCATATATGAGAGAAGAAGGATGCCGACTGTTGTCGTGGGGGTCGCTTCTCCTTCTTTTCCTTGTGCTAGATATTTGTAATGCACTAGGGAAAGGAGGAGTAGCGACCATCACCGACGGTCGCAATATCAGAGAGGGAGTGCCCACCATATACGTGAGATGAGAGTTTAGGAAGGAAGACTCGACAGACATAAAGTCAACCCGTTGCATTTTGAGTAATAGTGATCAGTGTGTTGAGTTTCCTGCTTGTTGCCTTAGATCGATTTTCAATTAATGTTTCAACTATGAACATAGGAAATTTCTGACGACGAAAGGAAATTCTTTATGTGCGAATACTGCAAAGACGAGCGCGGCCTATGCGATAAGCCTCACCTAGTTGGTGTTAGGCGCTTCAGCATCGTGCTGGGTGAGAACTTCGAATTTGATATAGTAAGTCACAACGACAAGTCTTTTTTCGTAATTAAGCATGACTTCTGCTTCTTTTGCTTCAACTTATAATTTTAATTTTTTACTATTCTACTAGCGTATCCCCTGCGATGCAAGAATTTATGTCTTGTGAAAGAACATGCGGTGCCCCCATGTTTGGTTTTGGTAATTGATGACAATCTCTATGGACTAATGGTTGCCTTGAGTTATATTTGAAGGATTTGTCCATAGGTATTTCTTGAAGTCCATGTGTTGGTTTCAAGGAGTTTATGTGGTGACCAAGGTGTTATTAAGGAATTATCCAAAGATTGGTCATGTGAGAGTTGAGCTTATTGCAAGCATGTCTTGAAGAAGAAGATTGTGTGATCATTCATGTTTACCTTCAAGACATCATCCAAATGAAGAGAGTTGGAAAGAGTCAAGGTTGATCAAGACTAAGTCAAGAGTGAATCAAGTTGATCAACACACAAAACGCACAAGATGTACCGAGGGATCAAGCGATCCCATGGTATGGTAAGCATTGTCAATTACGCTTTGTGTACTAACCCATGGTCTTCGTGAGAGTTCTTTGTCGGGTTAGGTTGCAGTGTGCAAGTTCAAGTGAAGCTGGCAAGTTCAAGTAAAGCATCACGAAGAGATCAAATGCTTGAAGCCATTGTGGTGACAATGGACTTGTGAAGATGTGCGGAAGGGTGGCTCACCCATAGTGGAGTATGGGGGAGCAATCAACTAGTCTTCATCGAGCCAACGCAATCAAGAAATGTGGTCCATCGTGAGGGAGTCAAGATCGTCATCATCTAGCTCAAGTGGACCATGTGCAAGGCAAAGGTTTTCTCTTGATAGGTTTTCTATTTTACCGGTCTCATGATGGTAGTTGGAGACCGGGTTATAGGATCGATTGCCGTACTATGAAGGGGGGGCTCTCGATGAGTAGCTTGATCGTATCGTTCATAGAGAGCTCAAACCATTGCACCCTTGCATCATCTTTATTGGTTCTTGTTTGGTTCTTCTCTTCGTGAGTTTTGGAGCTTATGGTCATCTTGATGACAAGCTCGAGTTCATCGAAAACGGAGTTCACTCGCATCTTCTATGATGTTTTCGATGTTGGAGGTTATGCCGGTTCTTCTCGGTTGGAGGTTTTGCTGTTTTGATGCTACTCGTCGTCTTGTATCCAACAAGCTTGAGTTTGCTCAATTCGGAGCTCATATGAAGAAGTTTTGGCAGTTCTGTTTTTCTCCCTGCGGTAGTACTGCGGTGGCAATGGTAGTACCTCTTGTAGCGTCAAGCGGTAGTACCGCTCCAGTACCGCTTTACTACCGCCTCGATTTTGGGTCTGCTCTTTTCGTGTCGGGTTTAGCGGTAGCCGCGTGGCAGTAAGGCACGGTAGTTCCGCCTATAAGCGGTAGTACCGCTGCTGCACTACTGCCACCGTAGTCTGCTCTGTCCTGCCTCCTTTTGTCCCATGTTCTGCTCGAGCGGTAGTACCGCTTATCGGCGGTACTACCGCCCCAAGGTTCTTGTTTTGTTGCTCCTTTTCACTGCTTCTTCCGCCCGAGCGGTAGTACCGCTCGTGTGCGGGCTGAGCACTTGATGGTTCGATTTCCCCCTCCTATAAAAGGGGGTCTTCTTCCCCAATGAACCATATCCTTTGAGCTCGTGTTCTTCCCCCATTGTTGACCTTCTTCGAGCTTGCTAACTCTCAATCACTTTCTCCTCTCTGTGAGGGGAACCCCTTGGATCTAGATCTTGGAGTTCTTGGTGTTCTCCTTCTTGTTCTTCCTCTCATTTTCCTCCCTAGCATTAGTTGCTTCGGTGGGATTTGAGAGAGAAGGACTTGGGCACTCCGTGTGCCCTTGCCATTGCATTTGGTGCATCGGTTTGAGTTCTCCACGGTGATACGTGGAAGTTACAAGTTGAGAATCTTATTACTCTTGGGTGCTTGGTACCCTTGATCTTGTTCCTCTTGGGTGCTTGGGCGCCCTAGATGGTTGGTGGTATTCGGAGCTCAATCATTGTGGTGTCAAGGTCCGGGCAAGCGTCGGGGTCTCCAATTAGGTTGTGGAGATCGCCCCGAGCAATTTGACGGGTTCAGTGACCGCCCCCAAGGGTTGCCATTTGTACGGGTTCGGTGACCGCCCTCAAGGGTCCCTTAGTGGAATCACGGCATCTTGCATTGTGCGAGGGCGTGAGGAGATTACGGTGGCCCTAGTGGCTTCTTGGGGAGCATTGTGCCTCCACACCGCTCCAAACGGAGATTAGCATCCGCAAGGGTGTGAACTTCGGGATACATCGTCGTCTCCGCGTGCCTCGGTTATCTCTTACCCGAGCCCTTTACTTATGCACTTTACTTTGTGATAGCCATATTGTTTCTTGTCATATATCTTGCTATCACCTAAGTAGTTTTTCTTGCTTAGCATAAGTTGTTGGTGCACATAGGTGAGCCTAGTTGTTGTAGGTTTTGTGCTTGACAAATTAACCGCTAGGTTTATTCCGCATTTGTTTAAGCCTCAACCGTAATTATTTTAAAGCGCCTATTCACCCCCCCCCTCTAGGAGACATCCACGATCTTTCATCTTGGATAAGATTGGTTTCAGTACTATTGAAAGTATGGAGGTAAAGAAAGTTAACTCGAGGACCAAGCATGGTTATACTTTTGTCGTAAAAATATACAATGCAGACACCTACACCTATTTTGAATGCAAAAATTGGAGAGCACTATGCTAGGCTTATGCATTTGAGCCTGATATGCTTATCACCTTTGATATTCGTCCGGAAGATGAAATTGAAGGTAATATCAACATCTGGGTCGATGTGCAGACGTCTCCAGCTCTACCATTATGTGAGTTTCTCAACCATATTTATTAAGTAATTTATATTGTTTATTTAAAAATAGTTGACAACTAATTTCTATTGACAGCTTATTTCCATTCAAGCAAACCTGTACGGCTCTTGGTAGACAGCACCTACTACTGTCCCGGGGCTGAACTAAACTGCGAGGAGATAGGTCATTATGTTTCATGGCTTGAGGATCTTGATACTGTCAAGACATGTTATTTTCCTGGACTTCGAGATATAGTACTCAAAATGTGCGACCACTAGTGTGCGTATTGAACTACGGTCACATCTATTTAGGAAAGATGGTAAGATTTTCACTATTTGTCCTTAGTGCATCTTTTGCATACATTATTTTTTAAGCTAAACTTCATTGCTAAGTATGTTACTACGATGTTCTTGAACAGGGACTCCCGATGAGTGTTGTGCCTCGTTGGATCGAGCATAAAGGTCACATGAGAAAGGTTAGCTTACGGCCAAGACATCTTACATTGCACATGAGTGCATTCAGTATTTCTCGAAGCGAGGAAGTCTTAATAGTATTGGAGCAAAATTGTGAAGGATCACAGAGAAGTACTAGGGGGCAGCAATCAAAAGCGCAGCCCACAATTAGGAGACAGGTTCATCTGCATGCTCCAATATGATGAAGCAGGAGTGCTACACATGTGTTATGCTATTTTACCTGAGAGAGAGCAGCAGGAGTGATTAGCTAGCTAGAATGAGTTTGAAGATGATAATGTGCTACACTATGACTATGTGTTTAAATAGTTAGTGTTGGTGGTAATGACTATGATGATTATTATTAGCTAGTGTTGGTGGTTATTAGATAGCTACCGTAGCTAGTGTTGGTGGTGATTAGCTAGCTAGAATTAGTTTGAAGATGATAATGTGCTACACTATGACTATGATGATTAAATAGCTAGTGTTGGTGGTAATGACTATGATGATGATTAAATAGCTTGTGCTGGCGGATTAGATTCGTCGGGGATATACCCCGCGGTATGAGCCGGACGGAAATATGACCCGGCCGGACTTGGCGACTCACCAGAAACCCGGTTGATACTTGGCGACTCACTGGAGACCCGCCCGAACCTCGGCGACTCAATAGTAACCCGGCGGGCGGGTCAGACGATCGACAAGACCCAACGGCCCAGAAGGCGGCTCGTGGGAAGGCCGGCTCGTGTTATGGTGGGCCGGCTTAAGATGAAAGGTAAGGAATATTCTCCTAGAAAGGAAGCAAGACTAGGACTCCACTTATAATAGAGTAGTCCTAGTCCTACTAGGACTCCACATGTAACCCGCCCCTCCAACTTATATAAGGAGGGACAGGGCACCCCAAAAGGGACAAGTTTTGACGAGTTGGACAAGTTAGGGTTAGACAGACAAGTCTATAGCTCTCGAGATAGAGCACCCTTGTAATCGTGATCATCATCATCAATATCAATGAAGCAGGATGTAGGCTTTTACCTCCACCGTGAGGGGCCGAACCTGGGTAAAACACCTCACGTCTCTCGTCCCACTCAACCTCTCTCAAGCTACCACATAGATGCATTGGCCTCACGACTAAGTCCTCATACTAGGACATCTGCCGTGACAAATCCACGACATTTGGCGCCCACCGTGGGGCTGCGCACGGTGGTATTGAGTTCTTGAAGGGATTTCTTCAAGGGATCGAGAAGTTCACAATTTTTCCGGATAAAGAATAGCTGGTTTTGAGAGGATCTACATCAGCTTGAAGATCATCGGTCCAGATTTACAATCTGTGAGATTTAAAGTTTGAGAGGAATTAGGGTTACGCGGCAGATTACAAATCGAGCCGCCGTTATGACTCGGGTTCGCTACTGTGGTTTTTTGTTAAAGCCGCTTTTGCTCCGGGTTGATCCCGAACAAAAGTTCACCGACAAGTCACCGCGGTGCCTTTGCCTCCATGAGCCACTTTTGCTGACTATTGACAAATGCCAAGGAACAGCCCAGTTTTCTTTTTTTCCAAAGCTAAAAGGGATCCTACGAAGCACCGTATCAGACTCCAACTTGAGCCGGACTCGGACTCGCCAGCCGCGCGCCCGTCTTCCGAGTTGCCGGGCGGCTCCGCCTCGGATCATCAACCTGAATCGTTGCCGTCCTTGCGCGAGCCGCAGTTGCCGTTGTTTGAGCTACGGCCCTCGCGCGACCACTGCGACCTCGAGACGCCCGACCGATTCTGCTGCCACGCCACGGCCCGGTCTGTTCAACTGGTTACAACTTGGGGGCTGCCATAGCAGCCTCGGGGCTGCACTGGTCTCCGCCTCAGCTTCGCCGGCCATGGCCCGTCTCCGGGATTTTTTCCGTTGCATCTGCCTGCTTCAGAGTCGCTGCCGTCTGCTGCTGAGCCGCCGCTCACCTTCATCACCACGGTCGTAAGCCGCCACTTGGCCTCCGTTGAAGTCTCAAGTCGTCGCATCAGGCCGCCCCACACATCTCGCGCCTCTAACTACGGCCGAGTCCCGCCGCCGCCCTCCTCTGCGAAGGCGCTTGAGCCGACATGGAATCGTCGCGGTCTCGACCGCCTCGCGTGCGCCCTCACGCTCACCTGCGGGCGCCTCCTCCGCAACGCTGGTTTCTCTCTCGCGCTCTCTGCCGGTTCACCACACGACCTCCTTCTCCAGCCGTCGACCGCCCACCTTGCCGCGGTCAAAGCCGCTGCTGTGAGCGGCCGCCTGCCTCACTCTGCTGGGATGTTGCCTGCTCCGCTCCCCCGCTTACCCGTGGACTCTGACCCACCACCGGCCTGCTGCGCCTGCGTGCCCGTCTCCTGAGCCGCCCACTGGTGGTGACTGGGGCCGCTCCGCCTCCGCCTTGACCCGTCGCGGCTCCATCTGGTTGACTCGCCGTTCCAAATCGTTGACGTCGTGACTTGCCAAGCTGCCTGAATCCGCCGCAGGACGCCGAACTCCGCTTCCGCCGTGGCTGCCTTCGAGCCGTTCGACTCCCCTGAGGTCAAGTCGCCGGTCGTCTCCGCTTCCATGGCCTCGCCTCGCAGGCCTTTGAGCCGCCCCTCTGAGCTGCTCCACGCCCGTGATGGCTGGCCCGCTGGTCGGCTCGTCCCGCTCCGGCCAGCGACGGGTCGCCGCTGCGACGCCCGTACTGGCCGACCCGCCAGCCGTCTCGCCCCGCTCCGGATGGTGCTGGGTCACTGCTGCCGTTCTGAGCCGCCGCGCTGGCCGCCCGCTGGTGTCTTGGGCCGCGGCGTTCCTGCCCCTGCCCCGCCTCTGAAGCTCGTCCGTGAGCTAGTTTTTGAACTTCCGAGCGATGTCTCAGCTGCAAGTCGCTACCGTGGCCTATGTTAGCTGGGCCGATGCCTTCGCAGCAGCCAGTCGCCCCGGCTGTCCAAGTGATTTGTGTTATGGTTGAACCGCTGGTGTGGACTCCGCCTCCTCTGCCAACAGCCGCCCAGAGCAGTCACCTCCGATGCCACGGTCCCTCATCAAGCTGTCTGTCAGCAACCACGGCACTGGCGCCGCCCGGGTCGTGCTGGCGTTGGACATGCGACGGTCTGCAGCGATAGCGATGATGGGCTCCCGCGGTTTCAAGACTGCTGTTGGAAACGAACAAAAGATCAAAGAAAAATACTATGCTAGTGTGGTGGTCAAATCAGCCACAAGAATTGAATAAAGAAAGCAATATCGCATGGCATTTGTTGGGCACTGACATCTCCACTTTCTCACAAGAAGACGGAGGCAAAAGCAACTAGTACTTACAGTTCAAGATGGCAACGGGGACGAAACCCATCGGGTTTTGCCTTCCCAAACCCATCCCCACGAGAAAATCGTAAACCCGTCCCCGTCCCCATCACCGTGTGCGGGGCTAGTTTTCTGCCCGTCCCCTAAATCCATCGGGTTTCGGGGAACCCACGGGGAACCCATGATAAAATCAAAATATTTAAACAAACATAGTGGCGACAAAGAATAACATTTCAGCAGCAAAACAAGCACATTTCGGCAGCATAACTTGAGTAAATTTCAACAAAAAACAACAGTAGATGGTTCAACAGCTATATAAGTTCTGAAATAGAACTTATAGTTCACAAATCACTTTAAAGTTGGAATCATCATGGCATCTTTCATATCTCCAAGCCTCCAAACGACCATCTTCAAATCTTCCAATGCCAATCAAAGTGCCAAGTCCTAGGGAAGATCAAAATTCGCTCAAGCTAAAGTTAAACATGAGAAAAATATACAGATTAGTATATGAAATTTGCAAGTACCTGTACTTCACCTGCATTCCCTCTTGAATGTCTTGAAGACAACTCCAAAAGCTTTGTCCTTATTCATTGTCAGCATCTATGAGAATCAAATAAGTAGTAATGAACATCTTATGAAACATTGCAGCAAGATAATGATAAACTTTATGATGATATGTAAAGAAAGACACACCTTTATATTTGTTTCTTATCCAATCTAGTGAACACATCAAGGCCTCTAAGATTTCGGGGGTAAGATGACTACGGTGGTAAAAAAATAATGTAATTTCGCGGGTATTGCCGGGTGTCGGGTTCGGGGACTACCGAAACGGGTGTAAACCCACAAACGTATCGGGTTGTATAATGTGCCCAACAACAGCCCCGCGGGGATGAAAAGATGCCCATCCCCGTCCCCTAATAGGGTAAAAACCCACGGGGACGCGGGTTTCGGGGCCCCATTGCCATCTTGACTTACAGTACAGCCCATGATCATACGGTGAGGGAGTCCTGCTACTAGTAAGGCCAACTCCACCGCGCGAGCCCATCCTGTCCGCGCGCGTCCGTTTGGGGTAAAACAGACGAACCAAACGGCCCAGCGCACGGGAGCAAACGGACTTTTTTCTGTTTTCTATCCGTTTTCGACCATCCAAGACCCAAGTTTGCGCCGATTTTGGGGTGAAACGGACAGCGCACGGACGGGCGGGACGCGCGCGCTTGTCCTCCCCCGGGCCGCCTGCCGGTGGCACAAAGCAAACCCCCCGCGCCCCATTTGGCACCATTTCCCCCAAACCCTCCCACGTCCCTCCCGCCGCCCCCTCCCTCCCCCGTCCATGGCCGACGCCCGGTCGAATTCCGGCTGCCTGGACGTTGAGCCGCCCGGAAAGGTGAAGAAGAAAAAGGCCAAGGCGCCAAGGAAGCCGCGATCGGAGTGCACGCCGGAGGAGATCGCCAAGTTGGACGCGGAATCGGCGAAGAGGAGGAACCGGAGGGCGGTCGTCAAGGTCAAAGCCGCCGCAGCCAAGTTCGCCGCCGAGCGCGATGCGATGGAGGCCGCGCGGCGTAAGGCCGCGGTCGACGAGAAGGAGGACATCGTCAACAAAGCGCACGCCCTCCTCATGCTTGGCATGTGCCGTCCGGCCGGTTTCCCTGCAGCGGCCGTCGGCCCGGCGAGCATGGGCTCGTCGGTCGCCCGGCCTCCGCACTGCCAGTCGCGGACCACGCCTATGTTGCCCGGCTTTCCCCGCCAAGGCACGACGCCCAGACCCGTTTCTCGGGGTCGCCGGACGTTGGCGTGATCGCGCCGTCCACCCCGCGCCCCTCGGCCGTCATCGACCTCAACGTCACGCCTGGGTCCAGCAGCGGCAGCCGGCCGCCGTCTGTCGAGATGCAAAGAAAGCATGCACGGCCATCGTTTACGGGCACCATGCCGTCCCCCCGCGTCTTGTTCGACGGAATGCCAACACCAACGCCACCGGTCGACGACCCCTTCTACAACCAGTTCATGGAGGATGTGATCTACGAGGGTGGGCAGGGCCGTGCCTACGACCCCGACGAGACCCAAAGTCAGGATGGCCGCGCCCAGTACGTTGCCGATGAAGAGGCCGACGACCGTGCTGACTACGACAATGGTGACTCGTGGCATGAGGACGATGACATCTATTGCGAATGTGATGGTGATGAAGAAGAAGGCAATGACATTGATATTGGTGGCAAGCCATTGTTCATCGACGAGCTCACCCAAAGAGCGGAAGCACAAAAGAGGAGGAAGAGCATTTGCACGGGTTCATATACACAAGATGAGGACAAGTTGATTTGCCAATGTTGGATGGAGATTAGCCAAGATCCAAAGACCAGCGCGCAACAAAAGGGCCTTGTTTTTTGGACGAGAATCCACAAAACAATCCATGAAAGGAAGATGTTTGAGCCCTACCAAATTACAAGCAACCGTGGCATCACCTCGATTCAAAAGAGGTGGTTGTTCATCCAACAAAAGTGTAACAAGTATTACGCTGCATTTCAGAGCATTGAAGCACGGCCCGTGAGTGGTCTCAGCGTTGGGGACATGGTATGCTCTCCCTATCCTAGTCCTTTCCTTGCTACGGCCATGAGACTTCAGCCTTGTATATGTTTGCATGTTCAATTGTTGTTGATCATGTGGTGTAGGCATTTCAATCTTTGGAAGCATTCAAGGCCCGGCACAATGACAAGCCATTCACTCTTACACATTGTTGGACGCTCATCAACAATTGCCCTAAGTTCAAGGATCAATATCATGAACTTCAAAGGAAGAGAGGCAAGAAGACGGCCAAGTTCGCCGGAGGTGGAGATGGCGAGGCGTTGAAGAGGCCGAGGGGCAAGACCAACTCCAAGGTGGACGACATACAAGATGCCTTATCCATGGCCTTGCATGAGACTTTGCATGGCATGATGTCTCAAAAGGATGTGAGGGACGAGAAGAAGCGGCAAAGCAAGGACGAGCAAATGAAGCAATACCTAGAGCTTCAAAGGAAGAAGCTTGAGATGGAGGAGGTGGCCAAGAGGAGGAAGATCGACATGAAGGAGGCGTCCCGGCAAAGGCAGCTCGACATCGAGGCCGCCAATGTCTCGGCCAGGCAGCGGCAGCTCGACATCGAGGCCACCAATGTTGCAACCAAAGCAAAGGAGGTGGCCCTTGCGATCATGAGCGTGGACTTGACCAAGATGAGCGAGAAGACAAGGAGTTGGTTCGAGGCCAGGCAGAAGGAGATGTTCGATGCCGACGGCCTGAACTAGGTCGTCCGATCGGCCGTGGCCGTTCTTTTTGGAGGCTGGCATGGGTGCCGCCCGCCCGCTGGGCCGCTGGCTGTCTGCCGACAAGAAACACATTAATTTTGGAGGCTGGCTATGTTGCCGGTCGCTGGCTGTGTTGCCGGCGAACAAAACTATTCATTTTTGGAGGCTGGCTGTGTTGCCGGCGACGACGTGTAGGCCGCTGGCTCTATTGCCGGCGTGACTAGGGCCGCTGGCGTGAACTAGGCCGTTGGCCTGAACTAGGGCCGCTGGTATTTGAAACGTTGTTCTCTTTTTAATATGGAGGCGGACAAGATGGGGCCAAAGGATGCGGCCGCGCGCTGAGCGCACGGCCACCGCATCCCAGGACACGCTCGGACACGACCCCATCACCCTACCCAAAGTCACTAATAGCGGAGAACAAATGAAGAGATTATGGTACGGTACAAAACCACCGCAAAGTTATTCTTTCCGATCAATCCATTGTGCTATTCATATAAGTGTCACAAACAGCCCTAGAGTTCGTAGTAAAATAACACCTTAAGACACACATCAACCAAAACCATAATGTCACCTAGATACTCCAATGTCACCTCAAGTATCCGTGGGTATGATTATACGATATGCATCACACAATCTCAGATTCATCTATTCAACCAACACATAGAACCTCAAAGAGTGCCCCAAAGTTTCTATCGGAGAGTCAAGACGAAAACGTGTGCCAACCCCTATGCATAGGTTCATGGGCAGAACCCGCAAGTTGATCACCAAAGCATACATCAAGTGAATCAATAGAATAACCCATTGTCACCACGGTTATCCCACGCAAGACATACATCAAGTGTTCTCAAATCATTAAAGACTCAACCCGATAAGATAACTTCAAAGGGAAAACTCAATCCATTACAAGAGAGTAGAGGGGGAGAAACATCATAAGATCCAACTATAATAGCAAAGCTCGCGATACATCAAGATCGTGCCAAATCAAGAACACGAGAGACAGATCAAACACATAGCTACTGGTACATACCCTCAGCCCTGAGGGTGAACTACTCCCTCCTCGCCATGGAGAGCGCCGGGATGATGAAGATGGCCAGCGGTGAGGGATCCCCCACCCCTCCGGCAGGGTGCCGGAACAGGGTCCCGATTGGTTTTTGGTGGCTACAGAGGCTTGCGGCGGCGGAACTCCCGATCTATTCTGTTTTTCGAAGGTTTTTGGGTATATTGGTATATATAGGAGGAAGAAATACGTCAGGGGAGCCACGAGGGTGGAGGGCGCGCCCAGGGGGGTGGGCGCGCCCCCTGCCTCGTGCCCTCCTCGTTGATTTCCTGACGTGCACTCCAAGTCCCCTGGATTGCTTCCATTCCAAAAATAACTTTCCCAAAGGTTTCATTCCGTTTGGACTCCGTTTGATATTCCTTTTCTGCGAAACACTGAAACAAGGGAAAAACAGAAACTGGCACTGGGCTCTTGGTTAATAGGTTAGTCCCAAAAATAATATAAAAGTGTTTAATAAAGCCCATAAACATCCAAAACAGATAATATAATAGCATGGAACAATCAAAAATTATAGATACGTTGGAGACGTATCAGCATCCCCAAGCTTAATTCATGCTCGTCCTCGAGTAGGTAAATGATAAAAACAGAATTTTTTATGTGGAATGCTACCTAACATAATTATCAATGTAATCTTTTTTATTGTGGCAAGAATATTCAGGTCCATGAGATTCAAGACAAAAGTTTAATATTGACATAAAAATAATAATACTTCAAGCATACTAACTAAGCAATCATGTCTTCTCAAAGTAACATGGCCAAAGAAAGTTCATCCCTACAAAATCATATAGTTTGGTCATGCTCCATTTTCATCACACAAGAATGCTCTCGTCATGCACAACCCCGATGACAAGCCAAGCAATTGTTTCATACTTTAGTAATATCAAAATTTTCAACCTTCACGCAATACATGAGCGTGAGCCATGGATATAGCACTATGGGTGGAATAGAATATGATGATGGGGGTTATGTGGAGAAGACAAAAAAGGAGAAACTCTCACATTGACGCCGCTAATCAACGGGCTAGGGAGATGCCCGTCAATTGATGTCAATGCAAGGAGTAGGGATTGCCATGCAACGAATGCACTAGAGCTATAAATGTATGAAAGCTCAACAAAAGAAACTAAGTGGGTGTGCATCCAACTTGCTTGCTCATGAAGACCTAGGGCACTTGAGGAGGCCCATTGTTCGAATATACAAGCCAAGTTCTATAATCAAAAATTCCCACTAGTATATGAAAATGACAAAACAAGAGACTCTCTATCATGAAGATTCTGGTGCTACTTTGAAACACAAGTGTGGTAAAATGATAGTAACATTGTCCCTTCTCTCTTTTTCTCTCATTTTTTTGGGCCTTCTCTTTTTTTATGGCCTTTCTCTCTCTTTTTTTTATAGTCCTCACTTGGGACAATGCTCTAGAAAATGATGATCATCACACTTCTATTTATTTACAACTCAATGATTATAACTCGATACTAGAACAAAGTATGACTCTATATGAATGCCTCCGGCGGTGTACCGGGATATGCAATGAACCAAGAGTGACATGTATGAAAGAATTATGAATGGTGTCTTTGCCACAAATACTATGTCAACTACAAGATCATGCAAAGCAATATGACAATGATGAACGTGTCATGATAAACGGAACGGTGGAAAGTTGCATGGCAATATATCTCGGAATGGCTATGGAAATGCCATAATAGGTAGGTATGCTGGCTGTTTTGAGGAAGATATAAGGAGGTTTATGTGTGAAAGAGCATATCATATCACGGGGTTTGGATGAACCGGCGAAGTTTGCACCAACTCTAAATGTGAGAAAGGGCAATGCACGGTACCGAAGAGGCTAGCAATGATGGAAAGGTGAGAGTGCGTATAATCCATGCACTCAACATTAGTCATAAAGAACTCACATACTTACTGCAAAAATCTACAAGTCATCAAAAACCAAGAACTACGTGCATGCTCCTAGGGGGATAGATTGGTAGGAAAAGACCATCGCTCGTCCCCGACCGCCACTCATAAGGAAGACAATCAAGGAACACCTCATGTTTCAAATTTGTTACATAACGTTTACCATGCGTGCATGCTACGGGACTTGCAAACTTCAACACAAGTATTTCTCAAATTCACAACTACTCAACTAGCACAACTTTAATATCACTACCTCCATATCTCAAAACAAGCATCAAGTATCAAACTTCTCTTAGTATTCAGTGCACTTATATGAAAGTTTTTATTATACCCATCTTGGATGCCCATCATATTAGGACTAGTTATATAACCAAAGCAAACTACCATGCTGTTCTAAAGACTCTCAAAATAATATAAGTGAAGAATGAGAGTTCATCTATTTCTTAAAAATAAAACCACCGCCGTGCTCTAAAAGGATATAAGTGAAGCACTAGAGCAAATGACAAACTACTCCGAAAGATATAAGTGAAGATCAATGAGTAGTCGAATAATTATACAACTATGTGACGACTCTCTAACATTTAAGAATTTCAGATCTTGATACTTTATTCAAACAACAAGCAAAACAAAATAAAATAAAATGATGCTCCAAGCAAAACACATATCATGTGGTGAATAAAAATATAGCTCCAAGTAAAGTTACCGATGAACGAAGACGAAAGAGGGGATGCCATCCGGGGCATCCCCAAGCTTAGGCTCTTGGTTGTACTTGAATATTACCTTGGGGTGCCTTGGGCATCCCCAAGCTTAGGCTCTTGCCACTCCTTATTCCATAGTCCATCTAATCTTTACCCAAGACTTGAAAACTTCACAACACAAAACTTAACAGAAAACTCGTAAGCTCCGTTAGCGAAAGAAAACAAAAAACCACTTCATGGTACTGTAATGAAATCATTCTTTATTTATATTGGTGTTAAACCTACTGTATTCCAACTTCTCTATGGTTTATAAACTATTTTACTAGCCATAGAGTCATCAAAATAAGCAAACAACACACGAAAAACAGAATCTGTCAGAAATAGAACAGTCTGTAGTAATCTGTAACTAACGCAAACTTATGGAACTCCAAAAATTCTAAAATAAATTTTTGGACCTGAGGAATTTGTCTAGTAATCATCTGCAAAAAGAATCAACTAAATAGCACTCTCCAGTAAAAAGCTTAGCTAATCTCGTGAGCGCTAAAGTTTCTTTTTTTTACAGCATGCTCATAAAGACTTCACCCAAGTCTTCTCAAATGTTCTACTTGGCACAAACACTAATTAAAACACAAAACCACATCTAAACAGAATCTAGATGGATTATTTATTCCTAAACAGAACCAAAAAGTAAGAAACTAAAATTAAGTTGGGTTGCCTCCCAACAAGCGCTAATGTTTAACGCCCTAGCTAGGCATGATGATTTCAATGATGCTCACATAAAAGATAAGAATTGAAACATAAAGAGAGCATCATGAAGGATATGACTAGCACATTTAAGTGTAACCCACTTCCTATGCATAGGGATTTTGTGAGCAAACAACTTATGGGAACAATAATCATCTAGCATAGGAAGGCAAAACAAGCATAACTTCAAAACTTTAAGCACATAAAGAGGAAACTTGATATTATTGCAATTCCTACAAGCATATGTTCTTCCCTCATAATAGTTTTCAGTAGCATCATGAATGAATTCAACAATATAACCAGCACCTAAAGCATTCTTTTCATGATCTACTTGCATAGAAATTTTACTACTCTCATAAGCAAAATTCTTCTCATTCGGAATACTGGGAGTATCATAAGAGACTTGAATACTATAAATTGTTTCCACATTAAAAGAGTAATGTTCAGAAAAAGGGTAATCATAATCATGACAAGTTTTATAAATATAATCATCACTACTTTTTATAGCATAAGTTTCATCACAATAATCAGCATAAGTAGCAACTGTGTTCTCATCATAATCAATTGAAACCTCTTCCGAAATAGTGGATACATCACTAAATAAAGTCATGACCTCTCCAAATCCACTTTCATAAATATTAAAAGATTCAACACCCTCCAAAATAGTGGGATCATTACTTCCTAAAGTTGACACTCTTCCAAACCCACTTTCATCAATATAGTCATCATAAGTAGGAGGCATGCTAACATCATAACAAATTTGCATATCAAAACTTGGGAGGCTAAAAATATCATCTTCATCAAACATAGCTTCCCCAAGCTTGTGGCTTTGCATATCATTAGCATCATGGATATTCATAGAATTCATACTAACAACATTGCAATCATGCTCATCATTCAAAGATTTAGTGCCAAACATTCTAATGCATTCTTCCTCTAGCAATTGAGCACAATTATCGGAATCCTTATTTTCATGAAAGATATTAAAAAGATGAAGCATATGAGGTACCCTCAATTCCATTTTTTTTGTTGTTTTCTTTTATAGACTAAACTAGTGATAAGGCAAGAAACTAAAAGATTCGATTGCAAGATCTAAAGATATAACTTCAAGCACTCACCATCCCGGCAACGGCGCCAGAAAAGAGCTTGATGTCTACTACGCAACCTTCTTAGTGTAGACGTTGTTGGGCCTCCAAGTGTAGAGGTTTGTAGGACAGTAGCAAATTTCCCTCAAGTGAATGACCTAAGGTTTATCAATCCGTCGGAGGCGTAGGATGAAGATGGTCTCTCTCAAACAACCCTGCAACCAAATAACAAAGAGTCTCTTGTGTCCCCAACACACCCAATACAATGGTAAATTGTATAGGTGCACTAGTTCGGCAAAGAGATGGTGATACAAGTGCAATATGGATGGTAGATATAGGTTTTTGTAATCTGAAAATATAAAAACAGCAAGGTAACTAATGATAAAAGTGAGCACAAACGGTATTGCAATGATAGGAAACAAGGCCTAGGGTTCATACTTTCACTAGTGCAAGTTCTCTCAACAATAATAACATAATTGGATCATATAACTATCCCTCAACATGCAACAAAGAGTCACTCCAAAGTCACTAATAGCGGAGAACAAACGAAGAGATTATGGTAGGGTACGAAACCACCTCAAAGTTATTCTTTCCGATCAATCCATTGGTCTATTCCTATAAGTGTCACAAACAGCCGTAGAGTTCGTAGTAAAATAACACCTTAAGACACACATCAACCAAAACCCTAATGTCACCTAGATACTCCAATGTCACCTCAAGTATCCGTGGGTATGATTATACGATATGCATCACACAATCTCAGATTCATCTATTCAACCAACACATAGAACCTCAAAGAGTGCCCCAAAGTTTCTACCGGAGAGTCAAGACGAAAACGTGTGCCAACCCCTATGCATAGGTTCATGGGCGGAACCCGCAAGTTGATCACCAAAGCATACATCAAGTGAACCAATAGAATAACCCATTGTCACCACGGTTATCCCACGCAAGACATACATCAAGTGTTCTCAAATCATTAAAGACACAATCCGATAAGATAACTTCAAAGGGAAAACTCAATCCATTACAAGAGAGTAGAGGGGGAGAAACATCATAAGATCCAACTATAATAGCAAAGCTCGCGATACATCAAGATCATGCCAAATCAAGAACACAAGAGAGAGAGAGAGATCAAACACATAGCTACTGGTACATACCCTCAGCCCCGAGGGTGAACTACTCCCTCCTCGTCATGGATAGCGCCGGGATGATGAAGATGGCCACCGGTGAGGGATCCCCCCCCCCTCCGGCAGGGTGCCGGAACAGGGTCCCGATTGGTTTTTGGTGGCTACAGAGGCTTGCGGTGGTGGAACTCCTGATCTATTCTGTTTTTCGAAGGTTTTTGGGTATATTGGTATATATAGGAGGAAGAAATACGTCAGGGGAGCCACGAGGGTGGAGGGCGCGCCCAGGGGGGTGGGCGCGCCCCCCTGCCTCGTGCCCTCCTTGTTGATTTCCTGACGTGCACTCCAAGTCCCCTGGATTGCTTCCATTCCAAAAATAACTTTCCCAAAGGTTTCATTCCGTTTGGACTCCGTTTGATATTCCTTTTCTGCGAAACACTGAAACAAGGGAAAAACAGAAACTGGCACTGGGCTCTTGGTTAATAGGTCAGTCCCAAAAATAATATAAAAGTGTTTAATAAAGCCCATAAACATTCCAAACAGATAATATAATTGCATGGAACAATCAAAAATTATAGATACGTTGGAGACGTATCATGCGCTCTCTGCCGGTTCACCACACGACCTCCTTCTCCAGCCGTCGACCGCCCACCTTGCCGCGGTCAAAGCCGCTGCTGTGAGCGGCCGCCTGCCTCACTCTGCTGGGATGTTGCCTGCTCCGCTCCCCCGCTTACCCGTGGACTCTGACCCACCACCGGCCTGCTGCACCTGCGTGCCCGTCTCCTGAGCCGCCCAATGGTGGTGACTGGGGCCGCTCCGCCTCCGCCTTGACCCGTCGCGGCTCCATCTGGTTGACTCGCCGTTCCAAATCGTTGACGTCGTGACTTGCCAAGCTGCCTGAATCCGCCGCAGGACGCCGAACTCCGCTTTCGCCGTGGCTGCCTTCGAGCCGTTCGACTCCCCTGAGGTCAAGTCGCCGGCCGTCTCCGCTTCCATGGCCTCGCCTCGCAGGCCTTTGAGCCGCCCCTCTGAGCTGCTCCACGCCGGTGATGGCTGGCCCGCTGGCCGGCTCGTCCTGCTCCGGCCAGCGACGGCTCGCCGCTGCGACGCCCGTACTGGCCGACCCGCCAGCCGTCTCGCCCCGCTCCGGATGGTGCTGGGTCACTGCTGCGTTCTGAGCCGCCGCGCTGGCCGCCCGCTGGTGTCTTGGGCCGCGGCGTTCCTGCCCGTGCCCCGCCTCTGAAGCTCGTCCGTGAGCTAGTTTTTGAACTTCCGAGCGATGTCTCAGCTGCAAGTCGCTACCGTGGCCTATGTTAGCTGGGCCGATGCCTTCGCAGCAGCTAGTCGCCCCGGCTGTCGAAGTGATTTGTGTTATGGTTGAACCGCTGGTGTGGACTCCGCCTCCTCTGCCAACAGCCGCCCAGAGCAGTCACCTCCGATGCCACGGTCCCTCATCAAGCTGTCTGTCAGCAACCACGGCACTGGCGCCGCCCGGGTCGTGCTGGCGTTGGACATGCGACGGTCTGCAGCGATAGCGATGATGGGCTCCCGCGGTTTCAAGACTGCTGTTGGAAACGAACAAAAGATCAAAGAAAAATACTATGCTACTGTGGTGGTCAAATCAGCCACAAGAATTGAATAAAGAAAGCAATATCGCATGGCATTTGTTGGGCACTGCCATCTCCACTTTCTCACAAGAAGACGGAGGCAAAAGCAACTAGTACTTACAGTACAGCCCATGATCATACGGTGAGGGAGTCCTGCTACTAGTAAGGCCAACTCCACCGCGCGAGCCCATCCTGTCCGCGCGCGTCCGTTTGGGGTAAAACAGACGAACCAGACGGCCCAGCGCACGGGAGCAAACGGACTTTTGTCTGTTTTCTATCCGTTTTCGACCCATCCAAGACCCAAGTTTGCGCCGATTTTGGGGTGAAACGGACAGCGCACGGACGGGCGGGACGCGCGCGCTTGTCCTCCCCTGGGCCGCCTGCCGGTGGCACAAAGCAACCCCCCCTCGCGCCCCATTTGGCACCATTTCCCCCAAACCCTCCCACGTCCCTCCCGCCGCCCCCTCCCTCCCCCGTCCATGGCCGACGCCCGGTCGAATTCCGGCTGCCTGGCCGTTGAGCCGCCCGGAAAGGTGAAGAAGAAAAAGGCCAAGGCGCCAAGGAAGCCGCGATCGGAGTGCACGCCGGAGGAGATCGCCAAGTTGGACGCGGAATCGGCGAAGAGGAGGAACCGGAGGGCGGTCGTCCAGGTCAAAGCCGCCGCGGCCAAGTTCGCCGCCGAGCGCGATGCGATGGAGGCCGCGCGGCGCAAGGCCGCGGTCGACGAGAAGGAGGACATCGTCAACAAAGCGCACGCCCTCCTCATGCTTGGCATGTGCCGTCCGGCCGGTTTCCCTGCAGCGGCCGTCGGCTCGGTGAGCATAGGCTCGTCGGTCGCCCGGCCTCCGCACTGCCAGTCGCGGACCACGCCTATGTTGCCCGGCTTTCCCCGCCAAGGAACGACGCCCAGACCCGTTTCTCGGGGTCGCCGGACGTTGGCGTGATCGCGCCGTCCACCCCGCGCCCCTCGGCCGTCATCGACCTCAACGTCACGCCTGGGTCCAGCAGCGGCGGCCGGCCGCCGTCCGTCGAGATGCAAAGAAAGCATGCACGGCCACCGTTTACGGGCACCATGCCGTCCCCCCGCATCTTGTTCGACGGAATGCCAACACCAACGCCACCGGTCGACGACCCCTTCTACAACCAGTTCATGGAGGATGTGATCTACGAGGGTGGGCAGGGCCGTGCCTACGACCCCGACGAGACCCAAAGTCAGGATGGCCGCGCCCAGTACGTTGCCGATGAAGAGGCCGATGACCGTGCTGACTACAACAATGGTGACTCGTGGCATGAAGACGATGACATCTATTGCGAATGTGATGGTGATGAAGAAGAAGGCAATAACATTGATATTGGTGGCAAGCCATTGTTCATCGACGAGCTCACCCAAAGAGCGGAAGCACAAAAGAGGAGGAAGAGCATTCGCACGGGTTCATATACACAAGATGAGGACAAGTTGATTTGCCAATGTTGGATGGAGATTAGCTAAGATCCGAAGACCGGCGCGCAACAAAAGGGCCTTGTTTTTTGGACGAGAATCCACAAAACATTCCATGAAAGGAAGATGTTTGAGCCCTACCAAATTACAAGCAACCGTGGCATCACCTCGATTCAAAAGAGGTGGTTGTTCATCCAGCAAAAGTGTAACAAGTATTACGCTGCATTTCAGAGCATTGAAGCACGGCCCGTGAGTGGTCTCAGCGTTGGGGACATGGTATGCTCTCCCTATCCTAGTCCTTTCCTTGCTACGGCCATGAGACTTCAGCCTTGTATATGTTTGCATGTTCAATTGTTGTTGATCATTTGGTGTAGGCATTTCAATCTTTGGAAGCATTCAAGGCCCGGCACAATGACAAGCCATTCACTCTTACACATTGTTGGACGCTCATCAACAATTGCCCTAAGTTCAAGGATCAATATCATGAACTTCAAAGGAAGAGAGGCAAGAAGACGGCCAAGTTCGCCGGAGGTGGAGATGGCGAGGCGTTGAAGAGGCCGAGGGGCAAGACCAACTCCAAGGTGGACGACATACATGATGCCTCATCCATGGCCTTACATGAGACTTTGCATGGCATGATGTCTCAAAAGGATGTGAGGGACGAGAAGAAGCGGCAAAGCAAGGACGAGCAAATGAAGCAATACCTAGAGCTTCAAAGGAAGAAGCTTGAGATGGAGGAGGCGGCCAAGAGGAGGAAGATCGACATGAAGGAGGCGTCCCGGCAAAGGCAGCTCGACATCGAGGCCGCCAATGTCTCGGCCAGGCAGTGGCAGCTCGACATCGAGGCCACCAATGTTGCAACCAAAGCAAAGGAGGTGGCCCTTGCGATCATGAGCGTGGACTTGACCAAGATGAGCGAGAAGACAAGGAGTTGGTTCGAGGCCAGGCAGAAGGAGATGTTCGATGCCGACGGCCTGAACTAGGTCGTCTGATCGGCCGTGGCCGTTCTTTTTGGAGGCTGGCATGGGTGCCGCCCGCCCGCTGGGCCGCTGGCTGTCTGCCGGCAAGAAACACATTAATTTTGGAGGCTGGCTATGTTGCCGGTCGCTGGCTGTGTTGCCGGCGAACAAAACTATTCATTTTTGGAGGCTGGCTGTGTTGCCGGCGACGATGTGTAGGCCGCTGGCTCTATTGCCGGCGTGACTAGGCCCGCTAGCGTGAACTAGGCCGTTGGCCTGAACTAGGGCCGCTGGTATTTGAAACGTTGTTCTCTTTTTAATATGGAGGCGGACAAGATGGGGCCAAAGGATGCGGCCGCGCGCTGAGCGCACGGCCACCGCATCCCAGGACACGCTCGGACACGACCCCATCACCCTACCCAAAGGGACAAAATCCGGCCAAACTGGACGTCCGTTTGGGGTCGCGCGGTCGAGTTGGCCTAATAGTAGCCCATCAAGACTAAAATGCTAGCACATGCACAGGGACCATGCACAGTGTTGTTGGACCCAATTAAATTCTAGCACAGATCATATGTCGTCCGAATACATCAGGTGATATCCGTCCAGTCTGTTTTAATAGCACATATTAATTTTTGTGTGAATGATTACTTTGGCTTGTGATATTTTTGACGCAGGACAATTGTTCACTGCAAGAGCAATGATCGCGTCATGGATATATAACTCGCGCCACCATTATCGTGCGCTAACATCTGACTGTACCGTAATGCTCGACGAATATATGCACAAGTCGCCGCTCCTGCAGCCTGATCTATGCCAACAATCACTACAAGAAATATGTCAACTAGTGACCTTCTGGCAGTGACCCTAGAAGAATTGGTCATAGATCTATGACCATTTGAGACCAATTGGTCAAAAGTTGTTCGGGGGGCTCCAAACGCTAAACTATATCGACCATTTTGGTCAGAAAGGTCGTAATTTCCTTACACGAAATGGTCACAAAGCAGACAGCACTGATCCGCTGCCTTATTTCTAGCTGGTCATGACCAACATAGATGGTCATAACCTTGTAAGTCGTGGTGAATTTCTATGACTAGGCGCCACCTCATCAGTTTTGCCTATGTGTCATGTCCATGTGTCAATTTTTGCCCTAGGTTGTGAAGCAACCTATATTTCTGTCATTCCCAAAATTCCCAAAAACAATTGGGCATTCTTTACTATCCAAATCATTGCCTCATGACAATATTCAACTCCATTTGCCTGGTAAATCTACCTCGGCAAATTTCCAAAGTTTTTGTTCAACTCGAACTGTTGTGAAGGAAGTACTAGCTAGGCATATCCTAATGAGCTGAATTTTTGCCACATCTTCTATATTCCCAAATCATTGCTCTCCACAAAATTTGAGCCCCATCTAACAATACATGTGAGTGTGGCTTCAACATTCATATTTCTGTCCAGTGTGGTACGTTGCAAAGCAAGTGACACCTAGGCTCCTCCATTTGAGCTGCAAATTTTCCAAGATAGTGTCCTTAGTAGATGATCATCCTCAGCCAAAACTCAGCCCATTGGCCATGTGCATTTCCCATACCACTAATCAAACACTTGGGTGCTAATTCATGTTTGAGCATTGTTCGGTCTCCTCGTGAGATTCTTCTGTTGTTATTTTCTTCCAAGCATCTACCTGGGGAGTGCCAAACCTACTAGACATGCCTAGGCTTCCCAGAACGCATGGCAACGCCACGGTCACGCGGTGACCATGCGGCGGGCATGCGAGTCTACGCGCTTTGGAGTTGGGGCCCTGGGCCACCGTCCAAACCTGAACGTATCACCACCAAACCATGTATTTATTCTTAAATAGATACTTATGTACCTAGAAATGATTTTTGGAAAAAATAAAGAGCAAACTATAAGGCAGATGCAGTTCAAATTTGACCCGCTTCCTACTGAATCGGCGGAAATTTGTCTTTTTCACCAGAGATGGATCAAAGCTTTTGAAACCCAACCATTTTGTCAATTGTGCATTAAATATGGCCTAGTATTTTATAAAATTGATTTGGTCCAATTTTGCAACAAATATATGGTAGGTCCTTCACAAAAAAACTCATTTCGGTCACTCGGAAAATGGAAAATGAATTTTCCTTGCAAAGAAAATGAAAACTCCCTTAGGCAACATTATTTGGAATTCTAAGATGCACCCTTGTGCACAATATGAGATCATTTGAACAAACTATGCCATGAATGTGGCCATAAGATTGATCATTTGGCTTGAAAGCCATGAATCTTCATGCATGATAGCTCATTTCTGAGAACGCTTTTTTAAAATAATTGTCTTATTACAAGTTTATTATTTTTCCTGGAAACTTGGTCACATATAATGACACAATGCGAAGGTTTCCTGATTTTTTTATTTTTTTTTAATATTTTATGCCCGTTTCAAAATGCGGTGAAAACGACCGCTTGACCGTTCCTAGCTAGTGGTTGAATCTTGGAATTTTTTTGGTGTTTCTTTGATTAAATAGATACTTCTGTACCTAGAAATCATTTTTGGAGAAAATAAATAGCAAACTATGAGGCAGCCGCAGTTCAAATTTGACCCGTTTCCTACTGAATCGGCGAAATTTGTCTTTTTCACCAGAGGTGGATCAAAAATTTTGACACCAAACCATTTGGTCAATTTTGCATTATATATGGCCTCGTATTTTATAAAAATGATTTGGTCCAATTTTGCAACAATTATTTGGTAGGTCCTTCACAAAAAAACCTCATTTGGGGCACTCAAAAAATGGAAAATGATTTTTTCGTCCAAAGAAAATGAAAACTCCCTTAGGCAACATTGTTTGGAATTCCAAGATGCACCCTTGTGCACAATATAAGATCATTTGAACAAACTATGACATGAATGTGGCCATAATATTGATCATTTGACTTGGAAGCCATGAATCTTCACACATGATAGCTCATTTCTGAGAACACATTTTTAAAAGAATTGCCGTATTACAAGTTTATTATTTTTCCTGGTAACTTGGTCACATATAATGACACAATGCGAAGGTTTTCCAATTTTTTATTTTTTTGAATTTTTTATGCCCGTTTCAAAATGCGGTCAAAACGGCGGGAATGACCGTTCCAAGCTAGTGGTTGAATCTTGGAATTTTTTTGGTGTTTCTCTGATTAAATAGATACTTTTGTACCTAGAAATGATTTTGGAAAAAAATAAATAGCAAACTATGAGGCAGTCGCAGTTCAAATTTGTCCCGCTTCCACCTGAAACGGCGGAAATTTGTCTTTTTCACCAAGCGGTGGATCAAAACTTTTGACACCAAACAATTTGGTCAATTGTGCATTAAATATGGCCTAGTATTTTATAAAATTGATTTGGTCCAATTTTGCAACAATTATTTGGTAGGTCCTTCACAAAAAAACCTCATTTGGGGCTCTCGAAAAATGGAAAATGATTTTTTCGTCCAAAGAAAATGAAAACTCCCTTAGGCAACATTGTTTGGAATTCCAAGATGCACCCTTGTGCACAATATTAGATCATTTGAACAAACTATTCCATGAATGTGGCCATGAGATTGATCATTTGGGTTGAAAGCCATGAATCTTCACACATGATAGCTCATTTCTGAGAACACTTTTTTAAAAGAATTGCCGTATTACAAGTTTATTATTTTTCCTGGTAACTTGGTCACATATAATGACACAATGCGAAGGTTTTCCAATTTTTTGATTTTTTTGAATTTTTTATGCCCGTTTCAAATGCGGTCAAAACGGCGGGCATGACCGTTCCTAGCTAGTGGTTGAATCTTGGAATTTTTTTTGGTGTTTCTCTGATTAAATCAGCGTTGAATCTAGTGAAAACTACTGCATCAAACTAATTTACTCCCAGCGGTGCATGAACTGGTGGGTCATTTTGTTATTACATCAATCATTGTTTTACTTTCAACCTTTATAATCAAGTTTTTCCTCCCTTCATGTCTAGTGAAGGGACACAATGTTCCTGTTATAATTATTGTATGAAGCTAATCTTGTCTAAATCATCTCTCTTTTGTAGGTGTCTATGAAGCTTTGGAGCTAAGGGACGGTGGATCTGACTACTTGGGCTAGGGTGTTTCCAAGGTTTACATTCGTTTGACCGAATTATATACCACCGTAGAATTCTACACCATGTGGTGGACTTAAGTATCTTAGTGACTTCATTTGATGTGTGTATTTCTGTTAATTTTAAGCTTCTGTTGCTCTGAAAATGTACCTCACTGACTATTTGTCTATTTATTGTGTACTTCTTGCATGAGGATGTGACTAGTGATGTGGCGCGCCAAGCAGCAGTAGGGGAAGGGGGTCTCCTGCTCGAGGAGGCGGAGTAGGGGCGTGCCCAGCTGGCAGCCCTGTCCTACTCGTGGGGGAGGGGAAGGAGGGGTCTACTCCCCTGCTTCCATTGCGACCGTGGCAGGTAGCTCCTCCATCTCCCTCTCCCTCTTCCTCTACTCACTACTTCTGCTGCAAAGTTGACGAATATGTGATGCACTTGTCCCAAGGAATTTTAGAGGGATCTGTATGAACAAGTCATGTTTTTATTTCTTTATTTAGGTTGTTAGTTATCAAACAGAGAGAGAAGATGAGCTCCTGCTTGGATTTTTTTCTGCCAGCACATGATTTGTATGTATGCAATTATCATCTTGCGTGTGTGAGCTGGTTCCTTGCTTGGGCATCGCGTCGATGACCAAGTGTTAGTGCCGATTTGTTGTGGTGGTGCTCATCTGGCCATTGATTTCTTGTTGATAATTAGGTGCTAAAGAATGCTACAGATATATGTTGAATACACTAGTCATGCTCCTGCATACATGTTTTGTTGGACGAAAAACTGTACAATGATCTGCTCCTTGGGATATTAATTCTTATGATATATCTTGTAATTTACTTTATTGTAAAAGTTAAACCCACTGCACGTGTTGAGCAGAAATTATTTTAGTTTGTCATACATAATTGCCTATGCTTGTTGGTAGCTATTAAGTGTATAATTCATCATGGAAGCATAGGAATGTGATGGACATCATCAGATTACATTTATGTTCTGAACTTAAAATATTTAAACTCGGTGTTTAGATTATGTATCTGTAATCATAAGCTTCACTTGTAGTCTGGTCATACTTAGACATATTATTGTTTGAGTTAAGTTCACTGAACAATACTTAAAATTTCAGGAATCAATGATGCCGAGCTCATTGCTGGGCACTGTGCTTTTGGTGTATGATATGGCTGGGAGAAAACACACAGTTTCCTGCTGGTTTATTACATATCAGCCAGTACTGTAGGGAGTAGTATATAAGGACGTCTTACTGTAGTATGGCTGAGGCAGTGACCAGCTTGGTAGTTAGATCTAGCTGAGAAAATTCATGATGTCGGCTGGGAGCAAAAAGTTTATAGGCTTAGTTGCTGTGTTGGTTCTGTTGTTGTATGGGGATATATGCATAGATATGTAACATGTGGGTTCCAAGCATGCTTCCAAGAAAAAGTAAAATTATATATACAATTTAAACATTGTACATCTGCCATTCTTGTGGAATGCAAGTTATTTTAGGTGTGTGTTCTGACTTGTGTCTGCTTACTAGATGGATACATGCAGCTAGCTAGCAACCTAGCAGTAATCGTAAGAATACATCTGACTAATTCCCTCCCTATACCTTGTGATTGATTCCAGGTATATACATATGGCATCTCTGTCTGGCAACATATGCACCTGATTACATTCTGGTGCATATAGTATACTTGAATAGTGTAAACATATAGTATACTTGAACAGTGTAAACATATTCTGATCTAAAATTTGTTTTGAAACTACTGTATTTTGTAGTGATGCATGAGATCTAAGCAGACATATAGACAAAGCAGTTTGAACTATTTCATTTGAGGGTACTGCTTAGTTTCAGTGACATCCTCAGCCACAGAACTGTATCTGATGAAATGACATAGTACTGCATTTGTATGTTAGACTTACAATTAATGTGCTACATTTAGATCGACCTATCATAGAAATCTGCTTAATTTGAACTGGAAGTAGATAGTACTAACAGTCAGATTGTTTTCCAGTCCATGTCTTTGATGTACACCTGCTCTGCTGTTGTTATTTGTTAATATACAGATAAAGATGCAGGTTTACCTTTATTCTAAGGTTTAGATCTTCCACTTCACATTGCTTCATGACTTTGTAGATTTATTTGTATACGCCTCTACCATGTTGATTTATTTTGCTTTGTTTGCAATTTCCAACTATGCGTATCTGTTGCAACTTGCAAGATTTATATTATTTATGTTCTTGTGTTGTTTCCTTCTTGATTTGTTCATATATGCCTGACCTGTCCTGTTTTCTCAACTATTCAATGTAGGTCTTTGTGAAGACTCTCACCGGGAAGACCATCACACTTGAGGTCGAGTCCTCTGAATTGACAATGTCAAGGCAAAGATCCAGGACAATGAGTGGCCCGTCCGCTGGTGCTGCTGATCCTGCTTGGACGGACATGCTACCTCTTCCACGTCGACCACATGACAGCCATGGTGAGCTCTCTGCTGATCCTTCTTGTTCTCTGCTCTGCTTTCAACTGAACTTATTTCAGTTGGCAACTGTATACTGAATTCGAGAGTATGGGTGCTTGCTTGTGAATTGTGATGTTGTTCCCATTAGATTAGATTAGGTTAATTACAGCCACAAGTATAGTAGCTTCTGTCCAAGTGCTCTTCATCTTGTGTGTCATCTGCAAGGCAATCAAGTTAATTAGATGTTGCTCTTTTCATGTTCTGCTTCATGCAGGCTGCTGGTGGACGTGGTGGTGATCCCCCTGTTGAAGGAGACGAGGTGGCGTGCCTCCTGTGAGGAGGTAGAGGATGTGAGCTGGGCTGTTGTCTGGTCGAGGAAGAAAGTTGTTGTCTTTACTGGCGAAACAAACTGTTGCGGCAGCCATGCTTGTGAGCTTATGATGTGCCGCTAGTTTAGTTTGTCGGTTTCTGTGAACCGTTCTCTGTGATGTATGATGTATTGCTGCTGTTAGCTGTAAATGTGTTGTATGATGAGTTGACTTGATGGTTCGTTTGAGGCTGTCTTGTGAAGGTTACTGTTAGTTAACATGAGTTAAACAAATACATACACTTGCTGCTGTTAGCTGTAAACATGAGTTGACTTGATGGTTCGTTTGAGGCTGTCTTGTGAAGGTTACTGCTAGTTAACATGAGTTAAACTATTACATGCACTGGGACCCATTTGACTAGTGGACCCATTTAATAAAAATAAAAATGAAATTGTTTAGACAAAAAGGCCACGGCCCAACAATAAAAAAGGCTGCAACGTTGGGCTTGGCCCATGAAGTCGACCAAAAATTAACAGAAAAAGGCTGAATTGTTGGGCTCGGCCCATCTAAAGCAGCGAAATGGACCGGGCTGATTCTTATCAACGACCTTTTCATTTGGTCGCAATTTTGCCACGTCAGATTGCCACGTCGGATCCGACGGGGCCTGGGCAGAGAGCTAGCGACCAAAATAGAAGGTCACAGAATCAACGACCTTTTGTTTTGGTCGTGGAATTCCACGACATTCTCAAAGAGAAGGTCGTTAATTTCAATTTACGACCGCCAGCTTTTGACCATCTATTTTTGGTCAAAAAAAGGTCGCAAATGAAAATCAATGACCTTTCAGTGACCAATAGTGAGGATTGCAAGTTGACATATTTCTTGTAGTGAATTCCGGATAACTTCATAATATATTATGAAGCCTCTGCTTGGCTCAATGGATAGGCGTACAAGTCGCCGCCACTGTGTTTTGATTAACTTCAACAACCAGTTGGGATGAATCATCAGCTGGGTTATTGACACAGCCCATACGGGATCATTTATAACCCGCCGAGGGTTCCGCTGTTTAACAATATGTCGGTTTATATCACGGTCAAGTATGGAGAATCTCAAGACAACTCCTCGAGTCGTCTTAAGACTCGGGGGCTACAATGACATGACTCAGCAAATCCTGCCAGCTTCAGCTAATTCAAGAACCCCGGGTCATTGGAGGGAAGATAACCCGGTCCCAGAGGCTACTGCTATATTGATGAAAATTTAAAGGCCGTCAGAAAATTCCTGGCTTAAAATGAAGAATTCGGGATTAAAATCCAGCTCAAGGGAAATCTATCTCTCATAAAGCTTTGAAGCTCTCAACATCCGGTTTAAAATTCCGGTTCAAAAAGAATCCTTCTCTCGCAAGTTCGAGTTCAAGAAAAATTAAAGGTTGCCAAAGAGAACTCGCTACCATGATGCGCGGTTCAAACATGGGTATCCTGCCTTATTGGCTTATCACATTATTGATCACTTGGGGGCTTGCTGCTCATTGAGCATAGCTATGACTACCTTCTTAATCCGGCTTGTACGCCATGATTACAAAATACTTGGGGGCTTCCTGCTCATTGAGCATAGCTGTGATTACCCTATTGATAACCCACTTGGAGACTTGATGCCCGGGTTAAAGGTACCAAAGAGAGTCTATTGCAGAGCACAGCTCAAACATAGGTACCCTGCTTTGATGGCTCAATATATATCACTTGGGGGCTCCCTGTTCATTGTAACATAGCTTTGGTAACCATTTTGATTGGCTTGAAACGCCAGGTGTATACACCAAAAAATTTCAGTTGATCCTGCCTTTTACGTCTGCCACTTCGCTCAGGTAATCCTGGAATGACCCACCGAACTCTTAACAGTCAATCTTATTAAGACCCTGAACTTGTCAAGGTTAAAACGGCGGTTGGTCATGTGAGGCCCGACTTATAAGGTTTGAATGAAGGATTAACTTAGCGGTTGTGCAAGCCTATGAAAAGCACTTGATGATTGAGGCCTGGCCGCCTATGAAAGCCTTGATTTTTTGTTATTTGTTTTTGAACGATGTTTGAGTTCATACCTTTTTTGATATATGGTTTAAACTGATTCAGGCCATGTAGCCTTAATCCTTATGACTCGTATTTGAGCATATTTGGGGTTTGATAACCCAGCCTGGCTTTGGATGATAAGTCGCCAGTATGCTTTGATTGTGCGCTGATGTCTACTACGCAACCTTCTTCTTGTAGACGTTGTTGGGCCTCCAAGTGCAGAGGTTTGTAGGACAATAGCAAATTTCCCTCAAGTGGATGACCTAAGGTTTACCAATCCATGGGAGGCGTACGATGAAGATGGTCTCTATCAAACAACCCTGCAACCAAATAACAAAGAGTCTCTTGTGTCCCCAACACACCCAATACAATGGTAAATTGTATAGGTGCACTAGTTCGGCGAAGAGATGGTGATACAGGTGCAATATGGATGGTAGATATAGGTTTTTGTAATCTGAAAATATAAAAACAGCAAGGTAACTAATGATAAAAGTGAGCACAAACGGTATTGCAATGATAGGAAACAAGGCCTATGGTTCATACTTTCACTAGTGCAATTTCTCTCAACAATAATAACATAATTGGATCATATAACTATCCCTCAACATGCAACAAAGAGTCACTCCAAAGTCACTAATAGCGGAGAACAAATGAAGAGATTATGGTACGGTACAAAACCACCGCAAAGTTATTCTTTCCGATCAATCCATTGTGCTATTCATATAAGTGTCACAAACAGCCCTAGAGTTCGTAGTAAAATAACACCTTAAGACACACATCAACCAAAACCATAATGTCACCTAGATACTCCAATGTCACCTCAAGTATCCGTGGGTATGATTATACGATATGCATCACACAATCTCAGATTCATCTATTCAACCAACACATAGAACCTCAAAGAGTGCCCCAAAGTTTCTATCGGAGAGTCAAGACGAAAACGTGTGCCAACCCCTATGCATAGGTTCATGGGCAGAACCCGCAAGTTGATCACCAAAGCATACATCAAGTGAATCAATAGAATAACCCATTGTCACCACGGTTATCCCACGCAAGACATACATCAAGTGTTCTCAAATCATTAAAGACTCAACCCGATAAGATAACTTCAAAGGGAAAACTCAATCCATTACAAGAGAGTAGAGGGGGAGAAACATCATAAGATCCAACTATAATAGCAAAGCTCGCCATACATCAAGATCGTGCCAAATCAAGAACACGAGAGACAGATCAAACACATAGCTACTGGTACATACCCTCAGCCCTGAGGGTGAACTACTCCCTCCTCGCCATGGAGAGCGCCGGGATGATGAAGATGGCCAGCGGTGAGGGATCCCCCACCCCTCCGGAAGGGTGCCGGAACTGGGTCCCGATTGGTTTTTGGTGGCTACAGAGGCTTGCGGCGGCGGAACTCCCGATCTATTCTGTTTTTCGAAGGTTTTTGGGTATATTGGTATATATAGGAGGAAGAAATACGTCAGGGGAGCCACGAGGGTGGAGGGCGCGCCCAGGGGGGTGGGCGCGCCCCCTGCCTCGTGCCCTCCTCGTTGATTTCCTGACGTGCACTCCAAGTCCCCTGGATTGCTTCCATTCCAAAAATAACTTTCCCAAAGGTTTCATTCCGTTTGGACTCCATTTGATATTCCTTTTCTGCGAAACACTGAAACAAGGGAAAAACAGAAACTGGCACTGGGCTCTTGGTTAATAGGTTAGTCCCAAAAATAATATAAAAGTGTTTAATAAAGCCCATAAACATCCAAAACAGATAATATAATAGCATGGAACAATCAAAAATTATAGATACGTTGGAGACGTATCAGCATCCCCAAGCTTAATTCATGCTCGTCCTCGAGTAGGTAAATGATAAAAACAGAATTTTTTATGTGGAATGCTACCTAACATAATTATCAATGTAATCTTTTTTCTTGTGGCAAGAATATTCAGGTCCATGAGATTCAAGACAAAAGTTTAATATTGACATAAAAATAATAATACTTCAAGCATACTAACTAAGCAATCATGTCTTCTCAAAGTAACATGGCCAAAGAAAGTTCATCCCTACAAAATCATATAGTTTGGTCATGCTCCATTTTCATCACACAAGAATGCTCTCGTCATGCACAACCCCGATGACAAGCCAAGCAATTGTTTCATACTTTAGTAATATCAAAATTTTCAACCTTCACGCAATACATGAGCGTGAGCCATGGATATAGCACTATGGGTGGAATAGAATATGATGATGGGGGTTATGTGGAGAAGACAAAAAAGGAGAAACTCTCACATTGACGCCGCTAATCAACGGGCTAGGGAGATGCCCGTCAATTGATGTCAATGCAAGGAGTAGGGATTGCCATGCAACGAATGCACTAGAGCTATAAATGTATGAAAGCTCAACAAAAGAAACTAAGTGGGTGTGCATCCAACTTGCTTGCTCATGAAGACCTAGGGCACTTGAGGAGGCCCATTGTTCGAATATACAAGCCAAGTTCTATAATCAAAAATTCCCACTAGTATATGAAAATGACAAAACAAGAGACTCTCTATCATGAAGATTCTGGTGCTACTTTGAAACACAAGTGTGGTAAAATGATAGTAACATTGTCCCTTCTCTCTTTTTCTCTCATTTTTTTGGGCCTTCTCTTTTTTTATGGCCTTTCTCTCTCTTTTTTTATAGTCCTCACTTGGGACAATGCTCTAGAAAATGATGATCATCACACTTCTATTTATTTACAACTCAATGATTACAACTCGATACTAGAACAAAGTATGACTCTATATGAATGCCTCCGGCGGTGTACCGGGATATGCAATGAACCAAGAGTGACATGTATGAAAGAATTATGAATGGTGTCTTTGCCACAAATACTATGTCAACTACAAGATCATGCAAAGCAATATGACAATGATGAACGTGTCATGATAAACGGAACGGTGGAAAGTTGCATGGCAATATATCTCGGAATGGCTATGGAAATGCCATAATAGGTAGGTATGCTGGCTGTTTTGAGGAAGATATAAGGAGGTTTATGTGTGAAAGAGCATATCATATCACGGGGTTTGGATGAACCGGCGAAGTTTGCACCAACTCTAAATGTGAGAAAGGGCAATGCACGGTACCGAAGAGGCTAGCAATGATGGAAAGGTGAGAGTGCGTATAATCCATGCACTCAACATTAGTCATCAAGAACTCACATACTTATTGCAAAAATCTACAAGTCATCAAAAACCAAGAACTACGTGCATGCTCCTAGGGGGATAGATTGGTAGGAAAAGACCATCGCTCGTCCCCGACCGCCACTCATAAGGAAGACAATCAAGGAACACCTCATGTTTCAAATTTGTTACATAACGTTTACCATACGTGCATGCTACGGGACTTGCAAACTTCAACACAAGTATTTCTCAAATTCACAACTACTCAACTAGCACAACTTTAATATCACTACCTCCATATCTCAAAACAAGCATCAAGTATCAAACTTCTCTTAGTATTCAGTGCACTTATATGAAAGTTTTTATTATACCCATCTTGGATGCCCATCATATTAGGACTAGTTACATAACCAAAGCAAACTACCATGCTGTTCTAAAGACTCTCAAAATAATATAAGTGAAGAATGAGAGTTCATCTATTTCTTCAAAATAAAACCACCGCCGTGCTCTAAAAGGATATAAGTGAAGCACTAGAGCAAATGACAAACTACTCCGAAAGATATAAGTGAAGATCAATGAGTAGTCGAATAATTATACAACTATGTGAAGACTCTCTAACATTTAAGAATTTCAGATCTTGATACTTTATTCAAACAAAAAGCAAAACAAAAGAAAATAAAATGACGCTCCAAGCAAAACACATATCATGTGGTGAATAAAAATATAGCTCCAAGTAAAGTTACCGATGAACGAAGAGGAAAGAGGGGATGCCATCCGGGGCATCCCCAAGCTTAGGCTCTTGGTTGTACTTGAATATTACCTTGGGGTGCCTTGGGCATCCCCAAGATTAGGCTCTTGCCACTCCTTATTCCATAGTCCATCGAATCTTTACCCAAGACTTGAAAACTTCACAACACAAAACTTAACAGAAAACTCGTAAGCTCCGTTAGCGAAAGAAAACAAAAAACCACTTCATGGTACTGTAATGAAATCATTCTTCATTTATATTGGTGTTAAACCTACTGTATTCCAACTTCTCTATGGTTTATAAACTATTTTACTAGCCATAGAGTCATCAAAATAAGCAAACAACACACGAAAAACAGAATCTGTCAGAAATAGAACAGTCTGTAGTAATCTGTAACTAACGCAAACTTCTGGAACTCCAAAAATTCTAAAATAAATTTTTGGACCTGAGGAATTTGTCTAGTAATCATCTGCAAAAAGAATCAACTAAATAGCACTCTCCAGTAAAAAGTTTAGCTAATCTCGTGAGCGCTAAAGTTTCTGTTTTTTTACAGCATGCTCATAAAGACTTCACCCAAGTCTTCTCAAATGTTCTACTTGGCACAAACACTAATTAAAACACAAAACCACATCTAAACAGAATCTAGATGGATTATTTATTCCTAAACAGAACCAAAAAGTAAGAAACTAAAATTAAGTTGGGTTGCCTCCCAACAAGCGCTAATGTTTAACGCCCCTAGCTAGGCATGATGATTTCAATGATGCTCACATAAAAGATAAGAATTGAAACATAAAGAGAGCATCACGAAGGATATGACTAGCACATTTAAGTCTAACCCACTTCCTATGCATAGGGATTTTGTGAGCAAACAACTTATGGGAACAATAATCATCTAGCATAGGAAGGCAAAACAAGCATAACTTCAAAACTTTAAGCACATAAAGAGGAAACTTGATATTATTGCAATTCCTACAAGCATATGTTCTTCCCTCATAATAGTTTTCAGTAGCATCATGAATGAATTCAACAATATAACCAGCACCTAAAGCATTCTTTTCATGATCTACTTGCATAGAAATTTTACTACTCTCATAAGCAAAATTCTTCTCATTCCGAATAGTGGGAGTATCATAAGAGACTTGAATACTATAAATTGTTTCCACATTAAAAGAGTAATGTTCAGAAAAAGGGTAATCAGAATCATGACAAGTTTTATAAATATAATCATCACTACTTTTTATAGCATAAGTTTCATCACAATAATCAGCATAAGTAGCAACTGTGTTCTCATCATAATCAATTGAAACCTCTTCCGAAATAGTGGATACATCACTAAATAAAGTCATGACCTCTCCAAATCCACTTTCATAAATATTAAAAGATTCAACACCCTCCAAAATAGTGGGATCATTACTTCCTAAAGTTGACACTCTTCCAAACCCACTTTCATCAATATAGTCATCATAAGTAGGAGGCATGCTAACATCATAACAAATTTGCATATCAAAACTTGGGAGGCTAAAAATATCATCTTCATCAAACATAGCTTCCCCAAGCTTGTGGCTTTGCATATCATTAGCATCATGGATATTCATAGAATTCATACTAACAACATTGCAATCATGCTCATCATTCAAATATTTAGTGCCAAAAATTCTAATGCATTCTTCCTCTAGCAATTGAGCACAATTATCGGAATCCTTATTTTCATGAAAGATATTAAAAAGATGAAGCATATGAGGTACCCTCAATTCCATTTTTTTGTTGTTTTCTTTTATAGACTAAACTAGTGATAAGGCAAGAAACTAAAAGATTCGATTGCAAGATCTAAAGATATAACTTCAAGCACTCACCATCCCGGCAACGGCACCAGAAAAGAGCTTGATGTCTACTAAGCAACCTTCTTAGTGTAGACGTTGTTGGGCCTCCAAGTGTAGAGGTTTGTAGGACAGTAGCAAATTTCCCTCAAGTGGATGACCTAAGGTTTATCAATCCGTCGGAGGCGTAGGATGAAGATGGTCTCTCTCAAACAACCCTGCAACCAAATAACAAAGAGTCTCTTGTGTCCCCAACACACCCAATACAATGGTAAATTGTATAGGTGCACTAGTTCGGCGAAGAGATGGTGATACAAGTGCAATATGGATGGTAGATATAGGTTTTTGTAATCTGAAAATATAAAAACAGCAAGGTAAGTAATGATAAAAGTGAGCACAAACGGTATTGCAATGATAGGAAACAAGGCCTAGGGTTCATACTTTCACTAGTGCAAGTTCTCTCAACAATAATAACATAATTGGATCATATAACTATCCCTAAACATGCAACAAAGAGTCACTCCAAAGTCACTAATAGCGGAGAACAAATGAAGAGATTATGGTAGGGTACGAAACCACCTCAAAGTTATTCTTTCCGATCAATCCATTGGGCTATTCCTATAAATGTCACAAACAGCCCTAGAGTTCGTAGTAAAATAACACCTTAAGACACACATCAACAAAAACCCTAATGTCACCTAGATACTCCAATGTCACCTCAAGTATCCGTGGGTATGATTATACGATATGCATCACACAATCTCAGATTCATCTATTCAACCAACACATAGAACCTCAAAGAGTGCCCCAAAGTTTCTACCGGAGAGTCAAGACGAAAACGTGTGCCAACCCCTATGCATAGGTTCATGGGCGGAACCCGCAAGTTGATCACCAAAGCATACATCAAGTGAACCAATAGAATAACCCATTGTCACCACGGTTATCCCACGCAAGACATACATCAAGTGTTCTCAAATCATTAAAGACACAATCCGATAAGATAACTTCAAAGGGAAAACTCAATCCATTACAAGAGAGTAGAGGGGGAGAAACATCATAAGATCCAACTATAATAGCAAAGCTCGCGATACATCAAGATCATGCCAAATCAAGAACACAAGAGAGAGAGATCAAACACATAGCTATTGGTACATACCCTCAGCCCCGAGGGTGAACTACTCCCTCCTCGTCATGGATAGCGCCGGGATGATGAAGATGGCCACCGGTGAGGGATCCCCCCCCCCTCCGGCAGGGTGCCGGAACAGGGTCCCGATTGGTTTTTGGTGGCTACAGAGGCTTGCGGCGGCGGAACTCCCGATCTATTCTGTTTTTTGAAGGTTTTTGGGTATATTGGTATATATAGGAGGAAAAAATACGTCAGGGGAGCCACGAGGGGCCCAGGAGGTGGGCGCGCCCCCTGCCTCATGCCCTCCTCGTTGATTCCCTGACGTGCACTCCAAGTCCCCTGAATTGCTTCCGTTCCAAAAATAACTTTCCCGAAGGTTTCAGTCCGTTTGGACTCCGTTTGATATTTCTTTTCTGCGAAACACTGAAACAAGGGAAAAACAGAAACTGGCACTGGGCTCTTGGTTAATAGGTTAGTCCCAAAAATAATATAAAAGTGTTTAATAAAGCCCATAAACATTCCAAACAGATAATATAATAGCATGGAACAATCAAAAATTATAGATACGTTGGAGACGTATCATGCGCTTGGAGTTCTGTGCTCTAAGTTTTTGGGTTGTTACCCTTGCTGCGTATGGCGCTGTAAGCCGGCTGTATGAACCGATTTCACAGGCCATGTAGCCTTGATTGTATGACTCATCATGGAGCATCTTTGGGTTTGATAACCCGCCCTGATAGCGGATGTTGAGTCGCCAAGATATCTTTGCATTGAGCAATCAAAATTATGATATTACATGCCTACGGGTCAATACCCGTGACGGATTATAATTATTGAGGTATCACCAGGATGTCAATCTCCAGGTATGTTTTTCAATAATGGTATGAATATTTTGGGTTTGGTAACCCGCCCTGGCTATGGACTTTAAGTTTCTAGAATACTTTGGATTGCGCAATTGGGATTATGCGCTTATGAATACTTGGGATGTGGCTATGTAAGCCGGCAATTTGAGCCAAATTTCTAGGTATGTTTTTAAATTGTTGGATGAATATGTGAGGTTTGATAACCCGCCCTGGCTTTGGACATTAAGTCGCCAGTATATTTTGGATTGCACCATTGGAATCATGCGCTTATAAATTATTGGATTGTTACCCTCACTGGATATGGCGATGTACGCCAGCGGTATAAATCAATCCTACAGGTATGTTTTCCTGGTTATATGAATATACGAGGTTTGATAACCCGCCCTAGCTTTTGACTTTAAGTCGCCAGTATGTTTAGGCTTGAATGTCCTTGCTTAGTCTTTTCGGTAATTACATAAGACTATATTATGTTTGGGTTGTTGCCCGCCCTGGCTTTTGACGTTAAGTCGCCAGGGCATATGTTGTTTAAACTGTGTAGAACATGCAGAGCTTTACACATAAGTAAGAATACTGCTATTGCTCATATGAATCATTGCGTTTAAACCCATCATCTGGCCATCTGAAGATATTGCCGGGTTATCCGGCTCCGGGCTATATTGTTCAATATTGAGTTTATTGAGGCTATGAGCTGCCAAAGTGATCTTGTCAAAAACTGGACATGATTATGAGCCGCCATGGATGGGGTTATCAATTCTTGATTTTTACAAAGGCTATAAGCCGCTGGATTGCAAAGTCCCGGATTACAATGGATGCGCATTAAGTCGCCATCGACCAAGAGCCGCCGGGTATTTAAATTCCGGATTTACTTGTCAAACAGATAAGGTATTCAAATCTTTAATAGCCAAACTTGGCTGGAGTTTCATTATAATATTGAATGATTGAGGTTTTCATACCGGATTATATGACCCGGCCGGACATGGCGCCTCACCAGAAACCCGGTTGATACTTGGCGACTCACTAGAGACCCGCCCGAACCTCAGCGACTCATTAGTAACCCGGCGGGCGGGTCAGACGATCGACAAGACCCAACGGCCCAGAAGGCGACTCGTGGGAAGGCCGGCTCGTGTTATGGTGGGCCGGCTTAAGATGAAAGGCTAAAGAATATTCTCCTAGAAAGAAAGCAAGACTAGGACTGCACTTGTAATAGAGTAGTCCTAGTCCTACTAGGACTCCACATGTAACCCGCCCCTCCAACTTAGATAAGGAGGGACAGGGCACCCCAAGAGGGACAAGTTTTCACGAGTTGGACAAGTTAGGGTTAGACAGACAAGTCTATAGCTATCGAGATAGAGCACCCTTGTAATCGTGATCATCATCATCAATATCAATGAAGCAGGATGTAGACTTTTACCTCCACCGTGAGGGCCGAACTTCGGTAAAAAACCTCGCGTCTCTCGCCCCACTCAACCCCTCTCAAGCTACCACATAGATGCGTTGGCTTCATGACTAAGTCCTCATACTAGGACATCTGCCGTGACAAATCCACGACAAGATTCAAGTGGAGGCAACATGTGGTGCACATCGAAAGTTTGGATTAGTAGTATAGCTTCGAGATGCACCACATGCTGCCTCCACTTGAACCTAATCCACCTCCATTTCACACACTGTTATGGACATAATGATATATCAACCTCATAATTGGTCCTGTATACAAATTTGTACAACGGCGTATAAATACACTAAAAGTAAAAAAATAAAAAACAGTATACTGGTAGCGCTGGACCGGAAACACGCTACTACTAGCTAGTTAGATTAGCAGTAGCGTGTGTTGCACGGGCTACTGCTAAGGAATAGCTGTAGCGCCTTACTAGTAGTGCGGTGACACGCGCTACTAGTAGATCAACGTCTTCAGTGGCATGTTCAGCAGCTGGATCTTCTCCGCGGTGGTCGGCACTACCATCGGGTTCCAGGTGATCCTCGTGGAGTTGTTGGGCACGGTTCACCTGAACGGGAGGCTGTGACTCATGAGTGTGTTGATCGGGTCGGTCAGCCTGGTTATCGGCGCCGTCCTCAAGTGCATCCCTGTTGGTTCCGGCAACGCCTCGTCCGATCGTCACGACGGATACCAGCCCATCCCCACCGGCCCTAGTGCCATGTGATTTTGAAGAAGTTTTGGTTGGTTTGTTTAGGAAAGGGGAAGATGTATGAATCTTTTAGAATCAAACTTTGCAGCTTCAGTTTTTTGTAGGAGGTACCGGAACAATTTTTTTGGATTGAGAAAACCGGACATACTTGTGGTAATGACGGTTCTGAGAAATTTAAGTTTCTATTTTTTTTCGTTGTTTTTGTTTTGTGCTTTCTAGCCAAATAGGACTATGGATTTCCATTGTAGGATTACTATGCAATGATAAATGCAGTTGCTTACTATCTAGTATCTATACACAAATCTTCACATTTAGGGTTATACTCATGCGGGTGACATGTGATTTCTGGAAGATGTTCTTTTTATTTATTTTTCCTTTTGGAGGAAAAGAATGTAGTGTTAAATGAACTTTTAAGTACAGTTTGAGCTTTTTCCCCACTCAGGCAAATGAAGTTTCTGAAATTTTATTGTAGAATCCTTATAAACAACAAAAAAAAACTGAACCATGCAGGAGACTTACATGTACTCCCTCCATTTCAAAATATACGGTGTATTAGTTTTTTCAAAAATAAAACATGTGCAAGCTTGACCAAGGTTTAAGAAAAAATTATCAATATTTACAATACCAAATTTGTAGCATTAGATCCTTCACTAAACAAATTCATATTTTCTTTATTTGGTTTTGTAGAAGTTCATATTTTATTCTATAATCTTGGTCGAACATATATAAGTTTGACTTGCACGAACCTGATTCACCTTATATTCCGGAACGGAGGAAGTAATTCGGTAATAAAGAGATCAGTACAACGCCAAAGATGGCACAACCGTTACATCGCCAACACCATGACCAAACTACGACACTTACATCACCAACAATGGCGCAACCTAAACAACACAATGAGAATGACCCAATACAACTCGGACTAGGGCAAGCGTCCAACACCAGGCATAAAGAACAGAGAAAGATCCTCTGCAAGAGCCTGCACAATAGCCCGACACAACACTACCCCAACGACGACTACCACGTCAACGATTACTGACGTACAAGCAATACTATTTGCAGCAACATAGGCATGACGTCACGAATACAAGAGTCCACCTCAGGCTGTAAGTGGGACGCTCCGCGGGAGGCCCGCGTCCGCCCCACATCTGCCGCGTAGATTAAGTGGAATTCCCGTTAAAGCCTGCATATTATTATGTGGGATATGTGGGTTTAGTAGGATACCCACAAAATTCATACAGATGCTTCTGTTGAAAGTCAACTTGAGGTGGTGAGCTACAATGACTGGTTCGTCGGGAGCTCGAACAGCTCGTGTGCATGATGCGCACGTACAGCCGGCATGCCTTGGCCTTGCCCTAGTGCTCTTGTGCCGTCGATGGAGCCTCTTGGAGCAAGAAAGACTGCTCGCTGAAACAAACCCAACAGTTCAGATCGCTGAATCAACTACTCCCTCCGTTCGGAGTCATTTTTGTGACAAGTAATTCCGAACTGAAGGAGTAGTAACTAATAGCCATACATTTACAAGTTTTCAGTAGAGTAGCATTTATATACCAGGTTAACACCTCACACATACACAAACACAGACACAAATACAAGCGTCCATGGCTGGACGCGGCGCGGCAGCCGGTGCTGGCGATGCACGGAGACAGGCTGTCGACGTGGCCGTCCAACAGGCCGCGGCCCTCACGGACACCGACGAGCAGGCCTCGGTTCCACGGACGTCGCACACAGGAGTACGTCCTCGAGCCTGCAGGACCGTCGGCGAGCGCGCCCGGCGGCCGGAAGCTGCGACGGAGGTAGACGGCGGCACTGCGGCGCCCACGGCGGAGATGGGCGATGACGCTAGTGCGGCCATAGAGGAGGTCGACGGAGTCGCTAGGTCGTCCATGGAGGAGGTGGACGACGAGGTAGGCCGGCCATGGCTGGCGGCGACCCCTAATCCCCGCAGCGTGTCCAGATAAGTGGGTTCGATGTGGGCATCGTGGGATAACCCACATATTCCACATATTGTGGTGTATTGACCGTGGGTGTCCACGAACGCAAAATAAACGGGCCTTTAAGTGGGCACCGCGGGTGGCCCGTGTCCACCTACAGCCTGAAGTCCACCATTCCAACGCCGCCAGGCTAGCCTCCATCCAGACCATACAAGGAGAGTCATGGGGGTGGGCATGCAAAACCGGAGGGGGGCAGCGACGACCAACCAGGGGCGCTAGCGAGGAAAAGGCGACGCTCGCGCAAAACAAACACTGACTATCACTAGCCTTCCATCAACACCAGTCACCACGGGTCTCTCTCGAACTCTCCATAGAAGACAGAACGCGAGAGGAATCCCAGAGGCGTCCGTTTTCCCGGTCCTTCCGCCGGCGACCTCGCCGCTCCTCCTCGCCTCTGATGGCCGTTTTGGCCTCAGCAGGAGGGGGGAGCTCCGGGGAAGCCCGGCCGTCTAGGTAGGTTCCAGGAGGCGCCGTTTAGATGTCGGCGGCGGCACCGTGTCAGAATAAATGTCGCCTGGCTTCAGCCGTGTTTCGTCGGAGATCTTGTCCCCGGCGAGAAGCCCATGGGTGCGTGGTTCATGTTGAGGATATGTGTTATGTGCATATTGTGTATTGGGCTGGCTTCCTAGTTCCTTGTATAATTGAGGTATGTGGCTCATCTTTGTATATCATATATACGTGCCTATGCACAAAGAGCAATACATCATGCAATTCACATATTCTATATAGTATCAGTTTTTTAGGTTCTCTCGCTTCCGCTGCCGCCGCCGTCGTGCGTCTCCTCCGCGCCGCCGCCGCCGCCGCCCGATCTCCTTGCCGCCAACAGTCAATCCACGGCCGCCGCAGCCCTCTGCCACCCGTTCGCCGACGCCAACCCTCCCGACGTCAATGACATCCGCAACCTCAACATCTTCGAGCGGGTGTCGGTTCGTCTTTCGCAGGCGAACTCCTCCTACTACACGTGGAAGACCTACTTTTCCCTCGTGTTTCGGGAGTATCATCTTGTTGATCACGTGGACGGCACCGTCGACTCCAGCCTTGTCCCCGATTTCCATGAATGGTCCACCATCGACACCACGATCATCCGATGGTTCTTCCTCACCATCTCGCCAGACCCCTTCCAGGCGGTTGTCCAAGACGGTGATGACGCATGCGCCGTGTGGACCAACCTGAACGGGCTCTTCACCGACAACAAGCTCCAGCATCGCGTTTTTTTTGCAGCAAGAGTTCTTTGGGTGTCACCAGGACAACACCTCCGTCGACGACTATTGTCGCCGCCTGAAGACTCTCACTGACGAGCTCCGCGATATTGGCGCGAAAATTGATGATGACCTCCTCCTCACCACGCTGACCGCCGGGCTCAACGAGGATTTCGGCAACGCCGCGGCGAACCTCAGTCTCATCCCCAACCCGTCCTTCGCCAAGTTCATTGTGTACCTCCGCTTGGAGGAGCAGCGGATGAAGCAGGTGAAGGCGCGGGCCATCCACACCGCCCTCGCCGCCGGCACCACCCATGGCGGGTCCTCGGCGCCTCCCGCTGCCCCGGCCGCGCCCCTGCCGCAGCGCCACCTGGCGCCGCTGCCGTACCCGGCGCCCCAGCAATCGGGGCTGCTCCCGCTGCCTTATGGGTCGCCCGCCCCTCCCGCAGAACGGCGCCGCGGGGGCCGGCGTGGTGGGGGCCACCGCGGCGGTCAGCAGCAGCAGCCGCAGGGCGCCGGCCAGCCCCGTCAGCAGCAGCAGCAGCAGTTCCAGGTGCCCCCTCCGTGGGCCTCCGGCTACAACCCGTGGACCAGTGTTGTTCATACCCACACCATGCCGGTTCCACGGGCTCCTGGACCGACCCTTCCCGTGCCGCGCCCGTCGGCGCATCAGGCGTATTACGCGGCTCCGCAGCCGTACGGAGGATACCCACTGCTGCAGCTGAGCGGCGCCTACGGTCTTCCTGCGGCCCCGCCGCCGCCCTTGCCGGCCCTGCCGCCGGCGCCTTGGGATCCGGTGCTCCTCGCTGCGCTGCACACCGCGCCTACGCCGAACAACTACACTGGAGGCGGTGATTGGTACATGGACACCGGGGCTACGGCTCACATGTTTGCTTATCCTGATAATCTTGCCTCCTTCACTCCCGTCACCACCGATCGGCGCATCATTGTCGGCGACGGTTCCACACTCCCTATCACACATGTCGGGCACACTTCTTTTCCTTCTAATTCCATGCCTATTACTTTGTCTAACATACTACTGTCACCTCATCTTATTAAGAACCTTGTTTTCGTTCGTTGTTTAACTCGTGAAAATCCTGTTACTGTTGAATTTGATGAGCCTGGTTTTTGTGTCAAGGACGCTCGAACCAGGATGGTACTTCACCGATGTGACAGCCTCGACGAGCTCTATCCGGTGCATCCGCCGTCCACACCGGTTGCTCTCTCCGCCGGTGTCAATCTCTGGCACGCTCGTTTGGGTCATCCCAACCCAGTCACACTTCGTCATATTCTTAGGAGTTTCAGTTTCAGTTGTAATAAGATAGAGGATCACACCTGTCATGTCTGTCGTGTCGGCAAACATGTTCGCCTCCCATTTAATAACTCCACCACCATAGCTTCTTTTCCTTTTCAGTTGATTCATAGCGATGTGTGGACCTCTCCGGTTCCTAGTAATTCGGGCTATTTATATTATCTGGTTATCCTTGATGATTATTCTCACTATGTGTGGACGTTTTCTTTACGACGAAAGTCGGATGCACTCTCCACTTTGTCGGCTTTTTACTCCTATGTCAGCACGCAGTTGGGCATCCCATCCTTGCTCTTCAGACTGACCATGGAAAAGAGTTCGACAACCTTGCTTTCCGCACCTTTCTGTCGCACCACGGCACAGTTTTTCGTCTCACATGCTCGTATACTTCATAGCAGAACGGTCGAGCTGAACGCGTCCTTCGCACTCTGAACGACTGCGTTCGCACGCTCCTGTTCCATGCTAATGTGCCGCCTCGTTTCTGGCCAGACGCACTCTCTACTGCTTCAGTTCTCCTTAACCTTCGCCCTTGCCGCCCACGATGGAACTATGCACCTCACCATCTTCTCTTCGGTACGCCCCCATCTTATGACGGCTTGCGTATTTTCGGGTGCCTTTGCTATCCTAGCACTGCCGACTCCGCTCCTCACAAACTCGCACCTCGTTCTATCGCTTGCATCTTCATCGGCTACCCCTCCAACTCCAAGGGATATCGGTGCTACGATCCCGTCTCCCACCGTGTGTTCACCTCCCGGCACGTTTACTTTGATGAGCATGTGTTTCCGTTTCAACAGGTACCCCCGGCTGTTCCTCCCGCCACCAGTGACGTGGGCTCCTCGACTCCTCTCCCAGGGCGCTCACACGCCTCTCTTGGCCCGCCCCTTGGCTTTGAGGCGCGCCCCCCGCATGCAGCGGCTCCTACCGCCGCGGCACTAGCGCCCCCGACATTGGCGCCCGCGGCCCCCCTGGCGCCCCTGGCGTCCCCGGCCCCCCGGCTCCCTCGGCGCCCCCGACGCCCCCGGTGCCCGCGGCCGGTCCGGTCACCCGCGCCCGAACGGGTTTTTTTCGCCCGAGCTCGCACTACGCCTCGGATGATTACGTCCATGCGGCTGATGACCCACAAGTATCGGGGATCTATCGTAGTCCTTTCCATAAGTAAGAGTGTCGAACCCAACGAGGAGCAGAAGGAAATGATAATCAGTTTTCAGTAAAGTATTCTCTGCAAGCACTGAAATTATCGGTAACAGATAGTTTTGTGATAAGATAATTGGTAACGAGCTAGTTTTCATCACGCTCATATGATTCGCGTTCGGTACTTTGATAATTTGATATGTGGGTGTACCGGTGCTTGGGTGCTGCCCTTACTTGGACAAGCGTCCCACTTATGATTAACTCCTATTGCAAGCATCTGCAACTACAAAAGAAGTATTAAGGTAAACCTAACCATAGCATGAAACATATGGATCCAAATCAGCCCCTTACGAAGCAACGCATAAACTTGGATTTAAGCTTCTGTCACTCTAGCAACCCATCATCTACTTATTACTTCCCAATGCCTTCCTCTAGGCCCAAACAATGGTGAAGTGTCATTTAGTCCACGTTCACATGACACCACTAGAGGAGAGACAACATACATCTCATCAAAATATCAAACGAAAACCAAATTCACATGACTACTAATAGCAAGACTTCTCCCATGTCCTCAGGAACAAACGTAACTACTCACAAATCATATTCATGTTCATAATCAGAGGGGTATTAATATGCATTAAGGATCTGAACATATAATCTTCCACCAAGTAAACCAACAAGCATCAACTACAAGGAGTAATCAACACTACTAGCAACCTACGGGTACCAATCTCAGGCTATGAGACGAAGATTGGATACAAGAGATGAACTAGGGTTTGAGAGGAGATGGTGCTGGTGAAGATGTTGATGAAGATTGACCCCCTCCCGATGAGAGGATCGTTGGTGATGACGATGGTGATGATTTCCCCCTCCCGGAGGGAAGTTTCCCCGGCAGAACAGCTCCGCCGGAGCCCTAGATTGGTTCCGCCAAGGTTCCGCCTCGTGGCGGCGGAGTCTCGTCCCGCAAGCTTGCTTATGATTTTTTCCAGGGTAAAAGACTTCATATAGCAGAAGATGGACACCGGAGGCCTGCCAGGGGGCCCACGAGGCAGGGGGCGCGCCCAGGGGGTAGGGCGCGCCCCCCGCCCTCGTGGCCAGGGTGTTGGCCCCCTCTGGTATTTTCTTCGCTCAGTATTGTTTATAATTCCCAAAAATAACTTCCGTGGAGTTTCAGGACTTTCGGAGTTGCGCAGAATAGGTCTCTAATATTTGCTCCTTTTCCAGCCCAGAATTCCAACTGCCGGCATTCTCCCTCTTCATGTAAACCTTGTAAAATAAGAGAGAAAAGGCATAAGTATTGTGACATAATGTGTAATAACAGCCCATAATGCGATAAATATCAATATCAAAGCATGATGCAAAATGGACGTATCAGCGGCGTCCACCTCTGAGCCGTCATTGTTGCCGTCCTCTGTTCGAGCCGCTCTTCGTGACCCGCTCAGGATGGCTGCGATGCAAGAGGAGTTTGACGCCCTATTGCGCAACCGGGCGTGGCAGCTTGTTCCCTGTCCCCGGCGCGCCAACGTGATTACCGAGAAGTGGGTCTTTAAACACAAGCTCCGTCCTGATGGTACCCTTGATCGCTCTAAAGTGCGTTGGGTCGTTCGTAGCTTCCGACAACGTGCTGGCATCGACTTCACCGACACCTTCGCTCTGGTCGTCAAGCCCGGCACAATACGCACGGTTCTCCACCTTGCGGTCTCCCGTGCTTGGCCGGTGCACCAGATGGACGTCTCCAACGCCTTCCTCCATGGTCACCTCGAGGAGAAGGTCTTCTGCCAGCAGCCCACCGGGTTTGTTGACCCGGCGCTTCCCGACCACGTGTGCCCGCTTTCGCGGTCCTTGTACGGACTCAAGAAGGCTCCGCGCGCTTGGTACCAGCGCATCGCAGCGTTTCTCCACCAGCTTGGGTTCCGTTCTACCCGCTCGGACGCCTCGCTCTTCGTCTATCATCAGGGCTCTGACACGGCCTACTTGCTGCTCTATGTCGACGACATCATCCTGACGGCTTGTACGGCTGGTCTCCTCAGTCAGCTCAAGGCTCGTCTTCGCGCTGAGTTCGCCATCAAGGACTTGGGTCCTTTGCACTACTTCCTCGGTGTCGAGGTGGTGCGCCGTCCGGATGGCTTCTTCCTTCATCAGCGGAAGTACGCTCACGAACTCCTGGAGCGCGCCGGCATGCTTAACTGCAAGCCCGCCGCTACGCCTATTGATACGAAGGCCAAGCTTTCTGCCACGGATGGTTCTCCTGCTTTGGATGCCGCTTTCTATCGGTCTATCGTTGGTGCTCTCTAGTACCTCACTCTGACTCGACCGGAGATCTAGTATGTCGTGCAGTAGGTGTGTCTTCATATGCATGCTCCTCGAGACGTCCACTGGGCTGCCGTCAAGCGGATTCTCCGCTATATCTGTGGCACTATGGATCTTGGCGTCACGCTTCACGCCTCCGCCGACACCGCCCTCACCGCCTACTCCGATGCAGACTGGGCGGGCTGCCCTGACACTCGTCGCCCCACTTCGGGCTATTGTGTCTACCTTGGATCCTCACTTATCTCGTGGTCGTCCAAGCGGCAGCCTACGGTCTCTCGTTCCAGCGCTGAGGCTGAGTATCGTGCGGTGGCCAACGTCGTCGCCGAGTGTTCGTGGCTTCGCCAGCTGCTTAAGGAGCTCCCTTCCCCTATTGACCGTGCCAGGATGGTCTACTGCGACAATGTCTCGGCGGTCTACCTCTCCGCTAACCCGGTGCATCATCGACGGACCAAGCATATTGAGTTGGATATTCATTTTGTTCAGGAACAGGTGGCCCTTGGCCTAGCCTTCTAGAGCTTGTTGCATGCCACTGTTATCTCTCAAACGAAAGAACATATAAATGTATCGCGATCCGTGCAGGTTATCAGTGACAACAGGCAAGGATCTCAAAGCAATGTTGGAGGGATGAGGATAAGAGGTTTCATATAGCTCGGCCTGCACAGGAACTTTCTGTATCTCCATTCACCGTTGTGCCGCCCTTAAATTGTTTCCGTAGGGTTCAGCCCGCGTAGAGCTTGCCGATCTGTACGGCAGTGTATCCAGCAGGGACAATATGATAAGTGGATACAGTAGCTGCATTTCCGTGTACCTCCTATACCCAACATATTGCACCAGCCACCCCAACTCATACAAGTTGTCAATTCTTCACTTTTTCATTCTTGCTAGTTTGGGTGCTACTATCTTGATAAGATGCAGACGGTCAGGAGGCTATGAGAACATGACTCCATAGAAAGGATATCCTTTATAAGAGTTGTTCAAGTTTATAATAGGAGGAGTTGGTGAGCGCATTAGATATCCATAAATTGAATCTAAAATAGAAATAAAGTCTCAAGGTTTACTACTTTCTATTCAATGGTATTTGCGTTATGTCAGTAATTTTGATGATGGGGCATTGGCAAATGCATCCATGTTGAATTTAGTGACGATTAGTCCTACCACCATAATATAGGCTACCAAGGTGAACTCGAGAGTGATTATCATAGTGGTCAACATCGCCAAATGGCGCCACTCCGTGTAAATCAACTCCCAAAACTTCGTCAGTTCCAACTCACTGCCAGCATGGTGGCCCACATGGTCGACTTTAATTGTCTCCGCATATTTCACAGGTGCACTGAAACTAACTCCATTGATTATTCACGCTCACACATTTTTGCGATGTCCTAGCACTCTCTGAGTCCATTCACATATGTTTCGATGCGTGCTGTTGATGATCGTGTAGCTACTTTAGGTGAACCTAATCATAGACACCCTCAGCGCGTTCATAATACAGCTACCAACCAATACTTCCTCTGATCACCACGATGGATACCAGTTGATCCCCACCGGACATGGACAAAGTGTCATGTGATGATATTTTAAACATGTTTTGTTCTTGCTTCTTTGTAGGAAGAAGAAGAAGAAGAAGAATCTGTGCTTTACAAATTGACTTTCCATCTTTAGTTTTTCTTCTGATATGTGACACCGGAATGGATTAAGATGGTGATTACACTTCCGACTTATTTGAGACTTTTCGATCAAAGTTTTCATCCGATGCTTTCTAGGTAACAACATATCTGAAACTTCTTAACCATGTCGGTTTCCATCAACAAAGGATTAAATGTTTCTTACATATAGACAAAAATTTCTTAGTAGAAAATTCCACCCAGAAACTCCTTCGGTTTCCATCTAGTAGTATCCTTTCTTTGGGCTTGGTTATAAGTTTTTGATGCCTCTAGAAGCAAAAGTTTAAATGAACACCTAATTTTTAGTTTGCTCATGGGAAGCATTTATAAATAATGCACTACAATCAAGAAGCACGGAAATAGTGGCTTCTGCAAGGCCGTAACTCCTACCAGCTTCTATTTTTTTGATAAAGGACATTTTATTGAATTGATATATCGAGGTGATACAATCGCATCGAAAGAATGCCCGACCTCTGCATAACTCCATGCACACAGCCAAAAAGTCCAACCGATCCAAAAAAATAAAATCGTCTTACAACTTAAAAAGATAAATTAGTCCAGCCTATGATGTGGCAGATCCTATCCGGAGATCACACCGCCATCCATGGGGGAGAAAACCTCCCTGGCTATACGCTCCAGCCGCGTAGACGCCATCATAAAACGGTCCCTGTCCTCCGGCCTCTGCAGGATATACCAAGTACGGAGCCATCGCGTACATACATGAATAATCTGCATAGGAGATGAAACACATTTTTTATTAAAAACCACATCATTCCTGGTAAGCCACAATGCCCAACATAAGGCAGCCGCCCCCACAAGAATATGTGCACAAAATTGTTTATCAATACCCCTCAACCAGTTGCCGAACATGTTACATGCACTAGGTGGTGGGTATAAATTTGAAGCTACTCGAACTATGGCCCAAACCGCCCAAGCGAACTTACACTCAAAAAATAAGTGCTTAATAGACTCGTCGTGTTGGCAAAAGACACACGCCTTGGTGCCTTGCCAGTTGCGTCGTGCCAGATTATCTCTAGTTAAGATGACCCCTCTGTTTAGGAACCAGAGGAATATCTTCACTCTTAGAGGGATTTTAAGCTTCCACAATTTCCTGTTATTAACTGGAACATCACAATGAACCATTGCATCATACATGGATTTGACTGTAAACTTGCCATTCCGATGCAAATTCCATCAAAAGATGTCCGGTTCATCTGACGGCTGAATAGCCTCTAGACGTATGAGTAGCTCATTCCAAGCTGCCAGGCGAGGTCCTAAAAGGTCCCTACGGAAGGAAATATCAGGGTTTTCTTGTCCCAAAACTTGTTTGATGGTGACAAATTTATGTCTAACAATCCTATACAAACTCGGGTATTGCACCATGAGTGGTGTGGTCCCTAGCCAGGTGTCTTTCCAGAATCGAATCTGGGAACCGTCCCTAACCGAGAAAGTCCCAAATTGGAAAAAGAATTCCTTGGGCTTCATGACTCTAGACCAAAAATGTGAGTCACCAGTTTTCCAATGGACTTGAGAAATGGCCTTGGATTCCACGTACTTGTTACGAATGATTTCCTGCCACACTCCATTCTCAGTGAGTAGTTTATAAACCCATTTGCTGAGAAGAGCAATATTTTTAATCTCAAGGTCCTGAATTCCAAGTCCCCCTTGACTTTTAGGTCGACATAATACAGTCCACCTAGTCAGTCGATATTTCTTTGATTCATTATCACACTGCCAAAAAAATCTAGATCTAAAGTAATCGAGACGCTGAAGAACCCCTTTCGGTAGATGGAAGAACAACAACATATATAAAACCATGTTGCTGAGGACGGAATTGATCAAGATCAATCGCCCCCCATATGACAAGAGTTTGGCTTTCCAACTGGCTAGCCGTTTCTCAAGTCTCTCTTCCACGTGCTTCCACTCAGCGATAGTTAAACGCCGATAGTGTATGGGAATACCCAGATACCGAATCGGGAACTGCCCGAGCTGGCATCCAAAAATGTCAACATACTTAGGTGCATATTCTGCAGCATCCCCGAAGCAAAAAAGTTTGCTCTTATGAAAATTAATTTTGAGGCCAGAAAGTTCCTCAAATGCACATAAAAGCAGCTTGAGATTTCTTGCTTTATCTAGATCATGATCCAAGAAAAGTATCGTGTCATCTGCATATTGTAGGATAGATAAACCCTCTTCTACCAAATGAGGAATGACACCGCTAACCTGACCGGCCACCTTAGCCCGCTCAACAAGGGTAGCTAACATGTCAGCCACAATGTTAAACAAAATGGGTGATGCGGGGTCCCCTTGGCGAAGCCCCTTCCTTGTCTGGAAATAGTTGCCAACCTCATCATTAACTTTGATGGCCACACTACCTCCAGAAACAAAACTCTCAACCCATCGACACCATTTTGGTGAAAACCCCTTCATGCGTAAAGTTTTCAACAGAAAGGGCCATTTAACTTTATCATAGGCTTTTTCGAAATCTATTTTAAAGATCACTCCATTCAACTTTTTGCGGTGAAGCTCATGTACCGTTTCATGCAGCACAACCACACCATCTAGTATGTTGCGTCCTTGCATGAATGCTGTTTGAGTGGGCTTGACGACATGATCAGCCACCCCGTTCAACCGGTTAGTTGCGACATTCGTAAAGATTTTGAAGCTTACATTGAGAAGGCAAATCGGTCGATATTGTTGAATACGACTGGCCTCCTTAATCTTAGGCAGTAGGATAATCTCCCCAAAGTTTAAGCGGGAAATATCAAGGTCTTCGGTATGCAGTTGGTTAAGCAACTGAACCAAGTCCGCCTTGATCACATCCCAAAAGCATTGATAAAACTCTGCCGGAAAACCATCCGGTCCCGGAGCCTTGTTGTGTTCCATTTGAAACACCGCGGTTCGAATTTCCTCTTCAGAAAACGGAGATGTTAAGAATTCATTTTCCGCTTTCGAAACTTGAGGGATGTCATTTTCCTACCAGCTTTTATACCCTTGTTACATGAATGCTCTAAAAGTTGCTCTGACTTGTTGTATGTATACCTAAAATTCCATTACTACATATATAGACATGTTTATGATTAATTTGCCACCTTCCTTGTTGGCCCGTCATCCGTCAACCAGGTTGCAACCCCAACCTCCCTCCTTTCCCTCCAACTCAATTCACTGTTGCACACCACCCTTGAATTGTTTCCATGTAGTACAACCCACACATAATGGATTAGCAACAATATGCTAAGTCACTACAAAACACACGATTGTTAGTAACAAAAATCCTCATGACGGGAAAGGAACTGTCACCTAAAATCATTTTCCGTGATGGTGGTTGTCACAAACTAATGCCGGCCCGGGCATCTTAGGTGATGGTCCGGTCTGATTTTAGGTGACGCTTTCCAGTGTCACAAGACATATGCATGTTCGGTGAAGATTTTTAGTGTCACCAATATCTTGGATGGGTTAGTGAAGGAAATATATAAATAGAAAAAAATTGGTCTATGAAATTCGAACTCGTGACCTCCCACATTTGTGCATGTAGGACTCAAAGTTTGGTCGCTAGGCTAGTGTTTAATTAGTGATAATACTTTGTAGCTCTATTTTTAGTATGTAGAATGGGACTACATGTACATTTCAATGAAATAAATAAAACAAAAAACACCTTACCTTGAGACTAGTCTAATTAAAAAGAAGACCCCACATGTCATGTCTTATTTTGAAACCTCCAAAGGAAAAATAGGTGTTATTAATGAGGCCTCAACCATGGCCATGGGCCTCATGTGAAGAGAGAGAGGTTTATTACTGGGCTAGTGTTTTATGAGTGGTAACTTTGCAGCTCAATTCTTTTGTAGTATTTCCAATGGCACTACATGTGCATTTCCGTGAAAAATAAAAAAAATCGTGTTCACTTGAAACTATTCTAATTAAAAAGTGGACCCCATCTGTCTTGTTTTATTTGAAAAGTAGGTGCTACATATGGGATTTGAACCCTTGTCATGGGACTCATGTGGAGAGACAAAACACTAGCCATTTTATATATGTTGCCTTGGTGTTGAAATAAATGAAGTTGCCCTACTTGGGTGCATATGTTACTAAGACGTGCAGGGTTTCGGCCTCAAGGCGGCTTCAAAATGAAAAAGTTCTCAGCATGAAAGTTTTTCGCCTCGTCGAAGCGAACAACATAGCTTTTTCATCACCTTAATCTGGTATCACATGCAATCTCCACAGCCGATACAATGTGAAAACTTTTGACCTATGTGAAATTCTGGACACACTTGTCCGAATTTGAAAAACATTTGCTTACACGATATCGATACTTTTGCATGTGCTCATCTCATGGCTTAGGAGATAGGTGAAAAGTCACATGAGAGTTACTAAAACTCTCAATGTACTTTTCTTTGACTGGGTGGATCTACTAGGATGTTTCTTAGACATTCAAGACAAATTATGATGTTTCCAATAACCAATTGTTCTGTTTGTACATGTAACTTTAAAAATGGACTGGACCATGTACTTCATCATTACTACTGATAAATTTAGCTTCATATTGCCATTTGTCAAGTCATACAATGATTTTCCTACTTTTTAAATGTCTAAAAATGAGTACGTTAAGCACAATGTAAAAATGTTTATAAACCATGAACTAAACCATGTATTACAGATACTTTCTAGTTTTGATATTTTTCTAGATCTCAATTTCAATTTTAAGGCTTTAAATGCATTTTCTATGCATTTTTCATCAAAAATAGCAACCACCCAAGTTCTGATAAAAAATGTGAACATTTGCATCGACTGATATTATTCGTTTAGGATATAGGTGAAAAGTTTGGTGATATTTAAAAGTAATCTTGTACTTTGCTTTGTAATGGGTCGATCTACTAGGATAATTCTTAGACATTCAAGTCAAATTATGAGGTTACTAATGAAAAATGATTTTATATGTACATGTAACTTTATTTTATAGTGGACCATGCCATGAAGTTCATCGATAGTATTGAGAAACTTAACTTCATATTGCCACTTGTCATAGTCACAATTTCTTTGTCCTACTTCACAAATACTTAGAAATCGGTACCTTGTGAAGCACCTTGCACGGATATTTATCCAACATGTTCTAGACTTTTTGTACATGAACTAAACAACAAATTAGAGATAATTTGAAATTTATGGTTTTTAGATCCCATTTGCTACATTTTAGAAATGAAATGCACTCTTTGGTTTTTTAGTCAGAAAACAGAAACCAACCAAAAACTGCTCGAAAAGTGGTAAACTTTGCATGGGATCATGTACGGGTTTAGGAGTTAGGCGATAAAGTCTCACAAGATTTGACAAAAGTTTCCTTCTTCTTTGCTTTGTAATGGGTGGATCTGCTAGGATATTCCTTAGACATTGAGGTCAAACTATGATATTTTAATGTCATATCATTTTATATGTACATGCAACTTTAAAAATTGACTAGACCATATAGTTCATCGAGAGTATGAGAAATTTAACTTCATATTGCCACTTGTCATGTCATAATATATCTTTCCTACTTTGCAAATACTTACAAATAGATACATTGTGGAGCACCTTGTATTAATATTTATCCATCATGCTCTACACTTAAAAAAATGGACTGGACCATGAACTTTACCATTAGTCTTTTTCAAGATGCTCCACATCATTAGACTTTACCATTAGTCTTGAAAGACATAACTTCATATTATCACTATCATGTCATAATATGTTTTTTTGTACTTCGTAGATGCCTAAAACCTAGTACCTTGTGGAGCACCTTTCAAAAGTATCCATATGAAACACTCATCTGCCTTCAAGCATCTTCCTATGCCTTCACGCGTCCGCCTCTCTCATCTTCCTCTGCCTTCGTGTATGAGAGCCTGAGCCTCCAGCCTAGCCTTTCCTCCTTCACCTCTTCATGTGTTCGTCCACCGGGAGAAGGATCTCACCCACGGATCTGGCGCTCTTGTTCAAATCCAGCTAGGAGAGGCCTCGGGCCACATGCCGGCGAGGTCCCCTACTTTGTGCGGCAGGGTTGGCATCATCCTCGCCATATCCATCTCCACCATCCCTCCTCTCTCACCGTCACTTCATCACCGGCGTCCTGATCCTCAACAACAGCTTGTAGGATCTGGCACCAGGGCATGGAAGTTTCCATCTCATGAGGCCATGGGCTCCGTGTTCAGCGGTGCGGCAACAGTCGGCGTGACAAAAATGGCCTCTCGGGTGCGTGTGGATCTACATGCGGAGCTTGACAAGTTGACATCCAGTGGTCACACCATGCCTGAGATGCGCCATTCAATGGTCGTCCGGTGCAGGAAACACAATGGGCCGGCGAGGAGTTTTGATTTTGTTGGCTTTGGTATTTGGTATTTTCTCCATGTATAAACCAATGGTCAACTTATTTATTCAATGATTCTTCATATTATACATATATATATATATATATATATATATATGAATGGAATGGTATGTATTAGGCGAATTGCATCATGTCACTAGCCAGGTAAAAGAGCATACTTTTTTGTTTTGTGAATTGTTTACTGATGGCGTGCTGTCAATAAGTGCACATCATAGGCATGTGTGCTCATTTGTGATGGTAAGATTAAAGGCACACCACCAATATTCCTATTAGTAGTGGCGTGGAGGTTGGAGGCACACCACCAATATGTAAAATACTGATGGCAAGTGGGCCACATGCCACCAACAACCACTTATCAGTGGCGTCATATCGGTGGCTAAGGCCGTGGGGCCCCTATGCCACTAAAGTAGTTTTTGGCATGCCATTAGTAGGGTTTTCTATAGTAGTGACAATTTTTCATGCAATAGTCATACAACTCATGGGTTGGTGTGGGGCGTGCTGATGGGTTGTTGTAGCGTTGTGAACCATGGGCTAGGAACAACCCAACAAAAAATAGCGCGCGAAAGAAGAGAGAAAGTTCTGGTTGCATGCTTCATGGGCCGGCCCATTATGCGGTTTTCCTGTGTCTTTTTCTAGCCGGTTATGGGAACGTTTTATATCCTCCCCTAAACCGTTTTTTTTTTCACCTTTTCACTTGTTTCTTCCATTTTATTTTTTATTATTAGCATTTTTATTTTTAAATTCATGAATATTAATGTGTTTTTTCTTTCGGTTTTTTTGATTTCTTTCTTTCCACCAATTTTTCCTATTCAGTTTTTCCATTTTCAAATTCCGAAGAATTTTTGAAATTAGCAAACCTTTTTGAATTCATGAATATTTTCTAAAATTCACAAACATTTTTTAAAATTCTCTTGCTTTTATAAATTTGTGAACATTTTTTCACTCAACGAACATTTTTCATTATTTGGGAACAATTTCAAAATTCATGAAGATTTTTCAAATTTGCAAGCTTTTTCGAAATCCATGTAAATTTTCAAATTCATGAACACTTTTTTGAATTTATGAACAAATTTTGAATTGGAGAACATTTTGTTTGAAATTAATGACCTTTTTGTATTCCTGGATAGTTTTTGAAATTCATGAACAATTTTCAAATCATCATTATTTTTGAAATTAGGAAAAAAAATAGATTCATGATATTCTTTGAATTTTGACCGTTTTAAGACTTCATGGACATTTTATGAAAACCCTAGAGATTTTTTAAATCATGGACTTTTCTCGAAAGTCAGAACATTTTTTAAATCCTCAAAAAATTTGAAATTGAGAACTGTTTGTGAAATTTCAAATATTTTTAAAAATTATTCATGAAAAAATTGAATAAAAAGAAAAAACAAAAAAAGAAAGAACAAAAATGAAATAAGACAAGAGCGGCCAGGCCGCACATGAGCTGGCCTAATGCGCGATGGGTGAGCTGTGGGGTGCGCGATTTGTGGCTATCTGCCGACGCACACGACAAATACAAGCTCCTGTTTGGGCCATCCTTTTTCGAGCTATTTTGGTCCTGGTTTTCCCAAAAGGAAGAGAGGAAAGAAAAGGAAATGAGCGAACGGCCCAAGAGAAAATTCAAAAGAGGGAAGAAAGCGTTCTGGCCATGGTATATGTGGCATGGTTCGTTGAGGTTTAAAAGATGAAACAATAATAAAATAAAAATGGCCTCGAAAAATATGATTAAATTAAACTAAACATGAAGATTCCAATAAAATAGCAGTTAGGGTCAGCAACCAACTTAGGGTGCTTAGGAAATACTTTTAGCTACCATCAAGGATCTGGTTCAAAAACCTTAAATCATGCCACGAGGTGACCTGGTTGTCCAGGACTCTTTTTTCAGTCTACAGCCTGACCATGTCTATGGTGCCCTCTAAGATTAGCAGATGCGGAAATTTTCCTTCCTAATGTGTCTCATCCCCATCATGTATGGAGGCCACCGTCTATCATTATCTCCCCTTATTTCCTTTGAGTCTCCTATCTTGATTCATTCCTATTAGGAGGGGTTCCTATTACCCATGTGTTACCTGTTAAGATGTGGTATGTGGATTGTGTATGTAAAACGGTGGTCACTACATAGCACACATATTCACACAAAATGTCTATCTACACAAATAATGTAATTACCCACACAATTGCCTAGACATCACTATTTATACCAAGAGCACTAGCTACCAGTTTCAATACTATAGATGAAGTTCTATAATTGGTAGCAGGGCTAGGCCCACCTACCCAACAACCTAAGAGATTCTTTTCGAGCCTCGTAATAATTGTAGTTCAATTACGTTCTTGTACAATGTTGCATCTAATTCTCCCTTCTCGTATTTTATTAACAAACCATTTGCTAATTTCAATTCAATGGCTGAAAAACAGGATCAACTCATCATGGAAAGAAAATAACTCTATCGGGCCATGATGTGCACGCTGGTTAATTAAGCCTTCAAACACTTTTGTGCACTCATCAATAGATTCGAAAATAACTAAAGGCATGCCCATGCTTGAAATACTGCTCGCATCGCCGGAGGGGTGGGGGTTGAGGCGGCTCAGGTGAAACCCTAGCTGCCCCCACCATGTCACCTCCTTTCCTCACCTCCATCGTCACCTTCAAATGACGCAAGTGGGCAATGTCCTCTCGGCCGGCGATAATGGCGGTGATGCCTTCATGTGCGGTAATCTCTCGCACAAGGAGCTCTCCAGTCATGCGGTGCGGTGATCTCAGAGGTTGTGACATATTCAATGGAGCTTGGGTGTCGCAGCAACATCCCGGGGTGCCCTAAGTTGTTGTGATGCCACTATGTTGTGTCGGAGGCGGCCGTTGGCGCGGGAGGCCGCGTGTGATGATGGGCCTTTGTGCTTTGATCTGGCAACGGCACCTCGTGGACTAGTCGGTAGTGGCAACAACAAAGCGACAACGGTGGCGGTGACACAAACACATGCATAGGAAGGTCGGGGTGATGCGGCTAAGGCTTGTCGCAACCACAAAGTTGTCGCCATGTCTCTGCACTATTGTCCCCGTCTCCTCAGCACCTGATTTTTGAAGCAAGTGCGCGTAAGAAGGATTCTGGTGATGTTTGGCTCTCTCTGTTTTGTGAGAGTTTTATGCTCGCATGCACAGATTCGATCATGTGGTGATATCTACGCTAAGGATGTGCACACGAGCGGCTACCTTTGAGCGTGAGTTCCATCAAATGGTTGGGATATTGATTTTCGTTACCATGGTGTGTCGATATCTTTCCATGCAGTTTCTTCTTCGGCAAAGGGTTGTCTGCAACACATGGTGTCTTTGGATTGGTGCACTACAAAAAAAAGACACATCCGTGATGATACGCCTTTGTCAGGGTAGATCACATTTTCTGTCACTCATGTATATCCGTGACGGTTTTATGAAAAATCATGATAGCCATACTTGTGCTGTCGAGGATGTGTTACATGACAAAATCACTTTATTATCATGGAACTGTCCACTTCCATGAGATTAAGGGCCTGTACTGAAGTCCTCCCACTCCACGCTTCTCCAACTTCAGATGTGGAGTCGGACAGAACGTTTGAGCTCCGTGGAGTCAGCTTTAGGGCTTGTTTGGGACTGCTCCGCTTCACTAAAATCAGTTTCACTCCATCAAATTCACTTTAGAGCAGTTTCATACAGAAGTTATGCATACCAAAGAGAATGTTTGGCTTCCATGTAGCTCCAGCTTCAAGAATGGAAAATTTGGTGAAAAGGAAATATTTGATTGGATGAGAGGGGAGAAACGAAGGGGTATCCACTTACTGGTGGCAGTGGTGGGTAATTTCCCCCCAACTCCAGCTTCTAGAGTTTTTTGAAGCACCCCCTCAAGAGCTTCATAAAAAACTGGGAGTTGTACCCCAGATTCTAGTTTTTTTGTGAGCGGCATATCGTGGAGCTACCCTGTTTGGCTAATGTTTTCTGAAGCGTAGCTGAATTTTAAGAAGCAGAGCAGTCCCAAACAGGCTCTTAAGAAGCGGTACAAGTCTGTAGTGCAAATTTCTGAAGCTGCTAAAGCCCAGCTTCACAAAACAAAGAAGCGAGGAGCTCCTACTAATTACAAGAGGATGCCACCGCGAAGTATAGAAAACGATTCGCGAAACGGCTCCCAGCCGCTCGTGGTATGCTCGCCTCGCTAGTTTCCTGTGCGAGCGCACGTGGCCAGCCCTCCTCCACACAACGATACAAGGTGGACTGCCTCCATCCGGCCCAAACTGGCACCCAACAGGCTCCCAGCTAGGACAAATCGTGAAGAGAAGCTACAAACACTGTTGAACGAATGGAATCGCCAGGTGAAGTTCGAAGCAAGCTCCAGAAGCTGGTTTTGTGGAGTTTGAGAAGCCCAAAGAGGTTCAGAATAGGCTCTAAATAGCACATCATAATTATATTCGTGAAGGGTTACCAAAATCTGGCAGTGATATGTCTCCAACGTATCTATAATTTTTTACTGTTCCATGATGTTATATTATCATTATTGGATGCTTTACAATTATTTTATAGCAACTTTATGTCATTTTTTGGGACTAACCTATTGACATAGTGCCCAGTGCCAGTTGCTGTTTTTTGCTTGTTTTGTACTTCGCATGAAATCAATATCAAACAGAGTCCAAACACAGCGAAACTTTTTCGAGAATTTTTATGGACCAGAACACCCAGGATGGGCCAGAGAAGTACTAGAGGGGTGCCCTGAGGGGGGCACAACCCACCTGGACGCGCCTGGGGGCCCAGGCGCACCCTGGTGGGTTGTGCCCACCTCGGTGGCCCCCCACACTTCCTCTTCGCCCTATAAATTGTCAAATATTAAAAAACCAAGGGTACCCCCTAGATCGGAAGTTCCGCCGCCGCAAGGCTCTGTAGCCACGAAAAACCAATCTAGACCCCGTTCCAGCACTCCGCCGGAGGGGAAATCATCACCGGTGGCCATCTTCATCATCCCGGCGGCCACCATGATGAGGAGGAAGTAGTCCACCCTCGGGGCTGAGGGTTTGTACCAGTAGCTATGTGTTTAATCTATCTCTCTCTCGTTCGCTCGCTCTCTCTCTCTCTCCCCCTCTCGTGTTCTTGAGATGGCATGATCTTGATGTATCGCGGGCTTTGTTAATATAGTTGGATCATATGGTATTTCTCCCTCTCTATCCTGTTGTGATGAATTGAATTTTCCCTTTGAGATTTTGTTTTATCGGATTGAATACTTTTATGGATTTGAGAGCACTTGATATATGTCTTGCATATGAATACTCGTGGTGACAATGGGGTATTATATTGATTCAATTGAGATATGTTTTGGCACTCAACTCGTGGATTCTCGAGGTGACATTGGGGTAATCTATGCATAGGGGTTGATGCACGTTCTCGTCTTTTGTTTCTCCGGTAGAAATCTTGGGGCACTCTTTGAGGTTCTTTGTGTTGGATTGAGTATTATGAATCTGAATTTGCTTTGGTGTTATTTTAGTACGAACTCTTGATAGATCGATCGGAAAGAATAACTTAATGTCATTTTAGTACGAACTCTTGATAGATCGGTCGGAAAGAATAACTTGGTGTTATTTTAATACGAAGTCTTGGATAGATTGATCGGAAAGAATAGCTACAAACAATTTTTTTCTTATGTTCCCCGCTAGATAAGAACTTTGGAGTGATTCTTCATCACACGTTGAGGGATGGTTATATGATCCAACTAGATTAGCATTGTTGAAAGATTGCACTAGCTAAAGTACGGACCCTAGGCCTCATTTTCAAGCATTGCAATACCGTTTGTGCTCCGTTTTATCAATTGCTACTTTGCTGTTTTTTATTGTTCCTATTATAAAAAACCAATATCTACTATCATTACTACGCTTTTATTACCATCTCTTCGCCTAACTAGTGCACCTATAAAAATTACCATTATATTTGGTGTGTTGGGGACACAAGAGACTCTTTGTTATTTGGTTGCAGAGTTGTTTGAGAGAGACCATCTTCATCCTACGCCTCCCACGGATTGATAAACCTTAGGTCATCCACTTGAGGGGAAATTGCTACTGTCCTACAAAACTTTGCGCTTGGAGGCCCAACACGACTCTACAAGAACAAGTTGTGTAGTAGACATCAGGCAGCAACTGTAATGGGTCATCACTAAGCTATCAGGTGCGGGTTCCAGATCCAATACCAGTTAACAACCCCGACCAATGACAAATTTCCACATGTTGGCTTCTCATTTGTCAACGGAGCCACGCGTCAACTCTTCCTTGTGATAGGTGTCACTCATCCAACGGATGATATGCGCCTATGAAACGAAGACACATGGCATGGCCCAACATTGGCCAGTTATAATGGCCAGCCCAGTAGGAGGCCCACAAGATTTGGGCACAACTTAGCGGGTCAGCCCACTAACAACCCTCTTGCAGATAGCTCAATTACAACTCTAGTCCATACATCCTAGTGACAATTCGGTGCGTCACCGCCCCGTTGGGTCTTCAGCATCATTACGACCCTTTGGTAGTTCTGGCCCATTAACAACCAGCTTTGTCTTTGGCCCAATTATGACCCATTGTGTCTTCCAGCCTATTAAAGGCATGTGGTAGACTCAGACTCATTTGCTGCCCAATGTTTCTTTCGGCCTGTTAGCGGCTCGTGGTGGAATTGAACCGTTTTCTATGTGATGTGTCTTTCGGCCTATTAATGGCCTAGGGTACACTTGGGCCCATTTACAACCCGATGTGTCTTTCGGTCTGTTAATGGACCAAGGTACACTTGGGCCCATTTGTTTTCCGAAGTGACTTTCGGCCTGTTAAATACACATGGTATATTTTGGCTCATTAATAACATGAGTTGGCTTTTGGACTATTAATTGTTTGTGATGTAGTTTGGCCAATTAAGGCCTGATTTCATTATCGGCTTGTTAATTGTCCGTTGTCTTGTTGGTACGATATGCCTTTTGGACTGTTAAAGGCCCGTGGTATCTTCTGGCGCATTTTAACAACCCATGGTGTGTTTGGGCTAAATGTGGCCCGAGGTTTATTCGGCCTGTTCACAGGTACTGGTGCGTTTGGTCCGGCCATACATTTCGGCTTGCTAATAGTTCAAACTGATTATGGGCTCATTTAAATCCCATAGACCGTGTCGGCCCATGAATGGCTCGTGATGATTTTGGCCAAGTTAGATTGACCGATACTATTTTGTAGTTGCGTTAGGACAATTCGAACTGATTATGGGCCCATTTAAAGCTCCCGCTTCAAGTTCATGCGATAGCACATCGACCTTCTGATTGTTAGGTTACCAAAATTGTGGTGCTCGTGCCCTGGTTTGTGTGTTTAGCTCTTTCTGATTTGTCTTCTGATTTGTTTCTATTGGTGGGAGGGATGCAAACTCGATAATGGCAATGGCGGTCATTCACCGGGGTGATAATGTTCTCAGTTTTATGTTTGTTGTCATATTTCTTAGATTTTGAATTTCGTGATGGTGATTACTCAATAGTTTTTTAGTTCGTTAATCATTTACTGATAATTTTTCAGTCCCATTTAGCATATTAGTTTGTAAGATGATTAATAGTTTTTCACATTTTCTTATTTCAGTCTGTGTTCAGTTCATCAATTATCAGTTAAACTAGATTTCAGTTTGTAGTGTTTTACTTTTGATTTTTAGTCTTTGTTTATTTTTGAGTCTTAATTTTTCAGGCTTGTATGTCTATGTCTTAGTCATAGTTCTTTTTTCAGTTAGCAAGCTGATGAATAGTCAGTTAGTTTTCAATTTAGGTCATTAGTCATTACTTATTAGCCATGTTTAGTCATCTATTAGTTAGTTCATCAGTATCTTCAGTTAGTCAAGTGTGTTCAAATTATCAGCTCATTTCATTTAATCTAACCTTCACTCGTTGTATAGGTTATCATTGTATTTATTTTCAGTCTTTCATCTTCTTCGAGTTGATCAGTCCATATTGTCTCCCTTAATAGTTAAGTTATTTAGTCATCTATCAATTACACTGGTAGAAAATGGGCCTTTAGTCCCGGTTCGCAAAGGCCTTTAGTCCCGGCTGTGCAACCGGGACTAAATATGCGCGACTAAAGACCCCCCCCCTTTAGTCGCGCCTCTTACGAACCGCGACTAAAGGCCCGTCCACGTGGGCGCCAGGGGTCCGTCGGGGCGGAGGACCTTTAGTCCCGGTTCTCGTGGCTAACCGGGACTAAAGGCCCGTCCACGTGGGCGCCAGGGGTCCGTCGGGGAGGAGGACCTTTAGTCCCGGTTCTCGTGGCTAACCAGGACTAAAGGCCTCCTCCGCAGGTTTAGGGTTTTAGCCCCCCTAAACCTGGTTTCTTTTTAATTTGTAGTGTTTTATTTCTTTTATATTTTATTTTGTGTTTTATTTTAATTTTGATGAAGTTTCAGTACACATATTCTACGCTACTATATACATGCATATGAAATTTCAAACAAGAAGAATTCAAGAGGAATATATAATATATATTCAATCTCGGGTGACCATATACAACTTCGAACAAGTTTCCATACACAATTAGGATGGATGACCATATACAACTTCGAACAAGTTTAAATCTCGGGTATGCATATAAATTTCTTCGTCCTCGGTATAGTGTTCTCCTTTAGGATTGATGACTTCCCTCATGAAAAATCCTGCTAATTCATCTTGAATTGGTCGGAAGCGAGCTTCTGGACTAAGCCTCCTCCGCAAGTTATCCGTCGCCTTCCGCACGCTATCCGATGCCTTCCGCTCAGAGGTGTGTCTCCGGATGTTCTCACAAACATAGTATCCACATAGATTGGTCCCCGGTGGCTGCTTATCCACACTAACTAACCTTCTAAAATCTAGCTCATGTTTGAATTCACCGACAATTTCTTCTGAGAACTGTCTCCAAACCCTACAGGGCAAAGAAAATTAAATGAACAAGGGAGTTATTAGTTACTTGATATTAGGAAATGAACGAAAGAGACCGATCGATATAGAGCTCAAATGATTGAAAATAATTACTTTTGCAGCAGTTTTCTCATGTCGGCCCAACGCTTTGGATCCGAATCCATAGAGTCCATGATTAGAACTCTGGAGGTGTGAAGTTCAATATTTAGCAGAATCCAGTGGAACCTGCGGACACGTTACATGCACAGTCATGCATAACTCATCGATTAGACATACCATGCATGGAGTAAACACAAGAGAATGGGCACAAGAGAGAAACACTCACCCAAAATGGTAAGGAAATAGAATATGACTTTTGAGTTGATGCTTTCTAAGAAACTTGTACAAGTCTTTCTCCACGTCTTCGGGGTGATTTTGTAACACATGTCCATTAACGATATGTGGGTCAATGAACCCAACATCATGGATGTTTCTTATTTTGCATTCCCAAATCTTCAATCTGCATAATAGCGTACGCAACAATATAGTTAGGACAATATATATATATATATATATATATATATA